>NC_142532.1:20164878-20334878 GCF_964205215.1 Stylophora pistillata
TGGCTGATATACCCTAATGGCTAAGCCAATAAAAAGTCTTGAATTGCATTATCCAATGATCTAGTTTTTTAATAAAGTGGTCCTGTATTCTGTAGTTTAACCCAAATAAAATAGCAGAGACTGAAATGACAATGATTAAGTATTGTGAAAAGAAAATGCACTATTTGGTATTATTCAAAGCGGGGGGGGGGGGGAGGAGGGAGTGGTTTGGTTCAAACGTTCTATCAAATTTGGTCAAGCAAGCAAATTTGATTTATTGCTCCTTACTTCAGCTAAATACTTGGCAGCCTCCAAAGAAGACAAATCAGCAACAACGTAGTTTGCCGTCTGTGCTCCTAATTCTCCGCAAAGTGCCACAACTTTTTTGAGTTCCTCTTCACGCCTAGCAACAAGTAAAAGTTGAGCTCCAAGTTTGGCATATTGATAAGCGAGTTCTTCTCCAATCCCGGTCGAAGCCCCACAAATCACGACCTTTTTGCCTCGCAGAGTTTCAAGATCAAAATTCTCATTCATGTACCAAGCGATCAAAACCGCCACAAGAGCTGTGATTATTCCTAGAAACGCCGCGACCTTCAAAGCCGCCATTTTTTCGAACAGCTAATGCCTTGTTTGTAAGATGCATAATCGGAATTTTACGAGTATTTCCGAGACCTTCCGATAACCAATCGATTTTGCTTCGCACGCAGTATGTTGTTACTACGTGTCCTACATGTCAGTCTTCCAAAATAATGCGTATTAATTAGGGTCATTTTCTTTATTTATTCACCGAATCTTTGCTACAATGAAAGTGGTATTTATAACAAAACAAGGCTGGTGGATTATCTTAGCTGTTTGTGTATTCGTTCTTGGAAACTGCGTGCTTCTCTACCGTTTTATCAACAAGACTTCGATTGCCGAGCTCGAGAACGCTGCTAGACTGAAAGAAATATCAAATAGCTATCTTGCAAAGTTTAAGAACTCGGACTCCAAATTAAAAGATGTAGCTGAAGCTGTTCAGAAATTGCAGAGTAAACCCACAAAATCCGATAATTTTGAACTTGAAATACGAGAAAACAGCAACGATAACATCAATGGAGGCTTCCATGTTGAAACACCTGCTGTTCAAGTTCAGTTGAAAGCAGAACCGCAGAGAACTGCAACATCGTGGAAGCCAAAAGTGGTTTTACCAGCTACCAAAACAGCTGAGGAATTTGTGGCTGCAGTGCTCGTTATGGCGTGCAATAGACCAACAGTGAAGCGTTGTCTAGATCTTCTACTGAATTATCGCCCTTCTGCTAAAGAATTCCCCATTGTTGTGAGCCAAGACTGCGGTGACGAGGCGACAGCAAATGTTATTAGATCCTATGGAAATAAGGTTTCATTCATTCAACAACCAGACTTGTCAGAAGTGAGAGACGTCCCTGCAAACATGCGTGGAATGATGGGTTACTATAAAATAAGCCGCCATTATAAGTGGGCTCTTGGTCAAGTGTTTGACAAGATGGGCCATGATACAGTCTTGATTGTTGAGGACGACCTTGATATTGGTAAGTTCTTATAGAGGCAGATGAAAGGCCTCTAAAGAATCTACCTTCCTCCTCCTCCCCTCTGCCCCTTACCCTCTCCTCCCCCCTCCCCCCATATTCTCAGCTAGAACCAATGGAAATCAGAAGGATGTGATCTTTTACTTAATTAAAATATTCTCTGTACCCTTCCCAATAGTTACCTGGCAATCCTGTGCCACCCTCTGAACTAGCTTCTTTACTCCACTATAGACAGTCAACTTCATTTTATGAAGTTTATATAACTAGGAGTACTCAGGGCTGGACACTAACTTTTCAACTTTCTAGCCAAGTGGCCAGTGACAACTTAGATGTTATAACAATTTCAGTTTGTTTACTAGCCAAACTGGCTGGTGGAAATCGTAAACCCCTAGCCAAAACTGAATTTCTACTGGTCTGTGGCTAGTTGGCTACCATTAGTGTTAGAGCCTTGGTAATAAATGATTATGAAGTGTGTTTGTGTGGACAAAATTTTGGATTGCTTAGAATAGAAAATGCAGATGGTCAACAAAAATATCTCAAAAAAGGTCAACCTTGAAACCACAGGACACCCAATATCATGACCTGTATTCTCCTTCTGCAATGACAATAAGCTGAATTATGCACGCATTTTGATTATTTCCTCCTTAATATCTGTCGGAGGGCAGATACATAGATTATATCACTATTAGCAGTGCTTGATTTCTTTTTATAAATCAAATAGTTTCCAAGTTGCCATGCTTCCTCTCAGCAATAGATTACAGTTGTCGTCAGAGTGTGGTAAGAACAAGGAAGTGTCACACCCGCCTAGTCACCTCATGAGCTGCTATTTTGTTCTAAGCACATTTTGAGGTCATTTTTTATCTGATACTGCACAGCAACATGGAATCTATTTGATTTTTTGTTTTTGTTTTTTCCACCACACTTAATCAAACTGCATTTTGACAAGTTCAGTATTATTTTTTTCCTTCTTACAGCACCAGACTTTTATGAATACTTCAAGGCAACTAAACCCTTGCTGGACAAGGATCCAAGCTTATGGTGCATATCAGCTTGGAACGATAATGGAAAAGAAGGAATGGTTAAAAGAAATGACATTCTTTACAGAACAGACTTTTTCCCTGGACTTGGCTGGATGATGAGGAAATCCCTTTGGATTGAGCTGCAGCCAAAATGGCCTCTTGGATTTTGGGACGATTGGATGAGGGAAGCCTCACAACGTAAAGACAGATCATGTATTCGTCCAGAAATTCCACGAACAAGGACGTTTGGTCGAGTAGGTGTCAGTCGTGGGCAATTTTTTGATCAACATTTGAAATTTATCAAGCTAAATGACCAAAGGCACCCATTTTCAAAAACTGATCTCTCTTATTTATTGAAAGACAACTATGATCAAAGGTTTGTAGTACGTGTGCACTCACTACCACTTGTCACTGCGAATCAATTGGTAGAAAAGAAAGTTTTTGCCAAAGATGTACAAGTTCACTACTCTTCTCAGAAGAACTTTGAACAAGTTGCTAAACAACTTGGTGCAATGACTGACTACAAGGCAGGAATACCAAGAATGGCATACAAAGGCATAGTCTCAATTGTATTCTCAGGAATTAATGTGCACATTGTTCCATCAGATTAAAGTATCAGAGCTCTGTTACAAGGTACACAGGCAAGCAGTATTTTGCAAATCACTGTGTGCATCACTTCAGATGATAAACATAGTGTTCCCTGTACTGGAAAGGAAAGCTCACAAGAAGCAAATCAGAGCAAGGCAACCATAAGAAATTAATCAGAGCTGAAACCATACACAGCTCTGAGATGGGACTCTGTCCCGAATGACACACTAACCAAACATTTAGCCTGCTTAACTTTTATCAAGTGATAGTATTTATTCTCAACAAAGCTCATCAAAAAATGGAAAAAAATTTAACCTTTAAGGATCTTTCTCCTGCTCATCAATGCAGACTTCTTAGAAATAGGATTTTGCACAAAAAATAATCAAAATTTTCCATGGGTATAGCAGGGCTCGACACTAATGGTAGCCCACTAGCCACAGACTAGTAGAAATTCAGTTTTGGCTAGTGGTTTTCAATTTCCACTAGCCAGTTTGGTTAGTAAACAGACTGAAATTGTCGTAACATCTAAAAACATCTAAGATGTCACTAGCCACTTGGCTAGTAAGTTGAAAAGTTAGTGTCGAGCCCCGTATAGAGGTGTTAATTTTCTTGGACCTGCCAATTTTGTCAGTTGCAGGCCTTTTCTATTCAACAGCTCCTTGTTTTTGGACCTCTCTTCTTAAATACAACTCCACAATCTTTGCTGCGTCAGCCATATAAAAAAAAAACAGTTGGTAGGGAAAAATTGGTTAGTGCTAAAAGTGCGCAACTATCTTAATCCCCAGCATCTATTCCCTTTGGTTTGTACTTATTGTTTTCTTTCCAGATTTGACCATTCTTTTTCGGTAAACAGGTACATGGAAATAAATGAAAGCTAAAATTTATTTAATGTCTCAACTGATGTTTTACACCCTTTTGTCTTGCTGAAGTTGCTAACACCTCAGAAACAAATAGCCAGGTTACCTGTGGTAACGCGTGTGGTGTCACCAGTCCACTGTACAGTAGGAGTAGGAAGAGCCAGTAATAAAGCTGGCTGCTGTTGATTATGGAGAACACTGAATCTTACTCTCTATCACTGTGTAGAATTGAAATAATTGACAGTAAACACTAAGACAAGAGTTAGCCTCTTACAATACTAGTTTGTAAAGCAAATGAGAGAGTAGGTTTACCGTAAAATCGCGCGTATAAGCTGCACTTTTTTTTCCAAAAATTGTCGCTAGAAATTGGGGGTGTGGCTTATCTTTGGGAGCATTTGAAAAACGTCATGCCGCTTCCGGCATCCAGTTTTTCATTTTTGCATCCGATCTAATGCCTGGTTACTAATCTTTGAATATTCTGCTCGTGTTCTTGTTGTAATGCAAAAATCTATGGAAAAACTGTGTTGAACGAAGAAATTCCTATCAACAAATACCAGAAAAAGACCAATCATTTGTCAAAGTTGGTGGAAACGATGTTCATTATTTAATCACTGAACATGATTAACAGTTATTAACCAAAGTTAGGTTGAATAGAAGTGGATAATTACCAAGTCCCAAAGCATTGAGGTTAATATTCAAAACTTTCACTAACACTGACGTGAATAATTGTTTTTATTAGTATATACCACACAGGTATACCTAAGCTCTTGAAGTGCAATTTTGTCTCCTTGGCTGCTTGGAGGTTAATTATTACTTGCTAATTACTTCTGAACCTCCCAATCAGCACATGCTAAAAGTACTATTAACCTGTGTAATAAATACGAAGAGAAATTATAATAGTACTTTCCCAGGTGGGTCATTTCTTTATAAAAGGAGAGGACTTTCTTACCATCCAGCCATTCATGAATAATTGAAGTTGCACTTTAACACTGTTCACTTTCTTGTCAACCTTTATTACCCTTGCAACTTCAATTTACATCATCTTTTCCAGAGTAACAAAATATTTCAATTATGCAATTCCTCTGACTGAATGTTCCTTGCAATCAAACTGTTCCATGTACATTGATCAAACTTAAAGTACAGCTGCACCACTGACAACAGCCATTATTAAAATAACAATAAAACTTGATGTAAAATAACATCCAACAAGATTAACAGACCTTTTTTTTAACACTTTGAGTTAACAAAGAGTTACCCATTGTTAGCAGAATGTTGAATTTCTTTAGAGAGGCCCTAATACCTCAACATATACAGAGTTTGATGGACAAATTTGAGACATTTACTGCTCCTTCACACCATCTTTGGCAGGTTGTTCAGCATCTTTTGTAGTATCATTCACCTCATCTGGTTCTTGTTCTGCATCCTTTTTTGCACTTTCTTCTGCAGCTTCATCCTCCTTGGCCTCCTCTTGGGTTTCTTTGACTGAGTCTTCTTCCACTTGTTCCTCCTCTGTTTGTTTAACTGCCTCAGTTTCCTTGTTTTCTCCATCTGCTGGTTCTCTGCTGTCCTCTGCACCTTCTTGTTCATCAGCGGCATTTTCTTCTCCAGATTTGACCCCTTGTTGGAAATAAAGTGTTCATAACTGGATAAATATAATTGATTGGAATTAACTTTGCCTAGCAGCTATTAATAACAGCAATCTTTAGTTGAATATCAAGAATAACCTCTTTTCCCACACTCAACCCAGTTTGTGTGTTTTTACCTTTTGAGCTTTCATCAACTCCTTGGAAAATTTTTCTTTCTTCTGATTTGTTGTGGCGACTAAATTGGTTTTGGTTCAACACAATTCAAAGACAGTTGAAAAACGTATCTTGCATAATGAACAAAAGGGTCCGAACCTCCCTCGTCATATACACTCAGACCATTTGCAATTTTTTGCAGAATTCCTAGAATAAACTAAACTTATACGGAATTTATCAATACCCTAAGTCACTTATACTATGGGGATCTAACCTTCTTCAGACCTTAAGGCATATCGGCTTGGTAGACTGGCTAGGTAGACAGGAGGAAACACCATGACAACCCACTCACCTTGTGCAATTCTGTCATTAACATCATTAATGGCTTTGGATATGGCATTTTCAGCTGCATCATCCTCCAATATCTTTGCCAGTTCTAAAGCTTTTTCAAAAGATTGCAGGGCATCTTGGAGATCACCAAGTTTCACTAAAGTGCAAACAGTCAGGTTGACATGTTAATTATCAGTCGATGGAAAACTTATGTTAAAAAAAAAAACTAAATTATATAAAAATTGCTTAATATTTAATTTTTAAATTGTGATTGTGTAGCCTGCACTGTAGCTAACCAACAAATTCAAAATTCACTTTGAATTGCTCTTTCATTCCCTTTCTCTAAACAGGACACTTTAAGACATTGCTCATATGCTGATCCTGCCAGGAGGGGGGCATTGGGGTCTATTTAGAAACTGCAAATCTGTAGAAAAAATAATCTGAAACCGAAAAACCACAAACACATTTGATCAAGACCAAAACCCGCATGCAAACTGATATTAAATTTTCACATCAAAATCCAAATCGATCTGATACAGTGGAACATGTAGAGGTTTTGTGGCTATTTAAGATCAATGGAGGCACATAATTACCGCTCAGACTGGAACCCAAATACGAAAATCCAAAACCATTAATATTTTTTACAAGAACCAAAATGACCAAACACTAAAAAATGGAAAATGCACAAACCACAATGAATGCCAAAACCAAAAATCCCAATGCCCCCCTTCTGCCAGCATGCAGTACACTAGTCAAATACAATACTAGGAAATAACAAGGTTAACAAATAAGTTCTACTGTATACAACTCAGGTGGTAGATCTTTTAAAAGCAAACTTGTAGTCATCCTTGTTTTGAAATTTTAAAGGGAATTCAGAGTTATCTTTTTTAAGTACTCAGACTGTAACTCTAAAGATCTGATTATAAATTCTGCCCTCTAGCTTCTACACATTTCCTTGTAAGTTAGTTATATCAAGATGAAAACTTCTACCTGATAAGTTTGAATATTCTCATGACCTGTTTGCTGAGTGATGTATGGATATTATAGGGAGAAGTTAGATGTTAATCACTTCTGGGAGTTGAAGGTCAAAGTTCAAGCAAACGAACAAAAGCTTATTTTATTAGCATCAAAACTCACCTTCAGCTTGAGCTTCAAGAACTGTAGCATTAAGCTGCCACACCTTATCATCTGCCTGCTCTGCGGCAGCCAATGATTTTTGACCAAACTCCTTAGCATCCTGGTAGTATTTAAGCTCTAAATGACACCTGCCAATTTCATGATAAAGCCATGTGCTTTCTAAAACAGATTTACTGAGTGGTAGTTTCTCCATCCAAGCATCAATAGCTTTGGTGTATTCTCCCATCTTAGCATACAGTCTTCCAAGGTTGTCCAGTGCTCTTGATTTAGCTTCTTTGTTCTCCCTTACAGGAAAATCGAGAACAATAAGAAAAGTGTTTCAGTGACTTAAAGATCTTAAAATTGTAAAGTCATTGCTTAAAAGGCATCTCATCATTCTAAAATTTCATTCATAAAATTTGTATAGCTGCTTATTCCACTGTCATTACTTGATGTAGTCTGAACAGAACTATCATCCCATTTGGAGGGTGTATACTGGGTTTCACTCCTTTAACTGCTTCATGGGAAAAAACCTCAACCACTACATTCTACAGCAATTGACTTCGCTAGAACATAGACCAG
Source organism: Stylophora pistillata (assembly GCF_964205215.1). Taxonomy (NCBI): domain Eukaryota; kingdom Metazoa; phylum Cnidaria; class Anthozoa; order Scleractinia; family Pocilloporidae; genus Stylophora; species Stylophora pistillata. The sequence goes on from NC_142532.1 coordinate 20,172,633, forward strand.
TTCTTGAACACTTATCATTTTCCAAGTAACAACTTACAGTTTTTTTGCAGCCTTCAGATCTTTTTCATGGAACTTTAAAGCTTCTTCATAATTATCCAACTCAAGGTGAGCATTTCCAATACAAGAGTACAGATTACCCACAACCTCAGCCTTGTTTGGGACACTCTCTGCTCCTAGTGACTGCACTGTTTTTAAAGTTGACTGCGCTTTATTTAAACTTGTCTCGGGATCGCCCTCTGCCAAAGCCTGGTCTATTTCCTCCAAAGATCTTAAGATGAATTTTGTTGTGTCGGCAGAGAGTTGTCTCTGCGGTGGTTTCCTTGGAGGAAGTTTCTTGTTCTTGCGAGCATAGAGTGGCTCTTGTTGTCTCCAGAATTCAATTCTTGTGTCTAAATAACTCAAGCCATCTTGGACTAGATCGTAAATTGGTTTGCTGCTGTTTCCATGAATAAAATCTACCAAAAAAAGGAAGAAGAGTTTAGGCATGCAAAGCTTGGCAGGCAAACACTTAGAATTCGTTTTGAAATGTTTAGTAGCTAACTTGAATCTTTTAAGCAGACAAATGTTGGGGAGAGAAAGAAATAGTTTTTCATTCCTAAACAACTTAACAATAATAATAATAATAATAATAATAATAATAATTTACCAATTTATATAGTGCATAGTTACATGTGCTGATCAATAGTGCTTTACATGTTGTTGTTAAGGTTGAGATCGGACGTGACAGCATGAAGCCTCTCAGTTTTTCTCCCAAACCTTGTTTAGAAAAGTGAGAAGCAACATGGGACAAACACTACCTCTTCAAAACCAAAATTACACCTCCACTATACATGCTGCCAAAAGTTAATTGACCAAATAAGGTGCCTACAGCTGTATGTTCATTTTAATTGTTACTCTCATCTCTACCTAGAATTTACTCATTATGAAATATAAACAATGAGAGTAAAGTAAAAAGGCAAAGGAATTAGGGAATTAGAATTGTTGCATGACTATAATGTTCTTGACAACAGCCCAATCTACCTTGATCGCCCATGAGTTTCTCAAGGTACTTCTTGTCTGCGTATAATTCACCTAACAGCTGCAAAAAAGAAGCAAATCAAAAGCAATTCAGTTAAGTCCTAACGATCAAACAGCTAGAAAATTAAGACTCCACTGTAAAGAGTAGTACTGATAAATGGGCTTACTTTCTTGACCGTTTTTTCTGATTTAACAGGACTTTTGGTATTTTTTCCCCGGTTTGCTGCCTGTGGTTGATTTCTTGCTGCCAGAGCGGTTGGTTTGCTGTACCCTTTAGTTGTCTTTTTCTAACATCAAAAAAAAAAAAAAAGGAATGAAAAAGAATAAGTTGCAACATTCAACAGCAATGATTGAAAACTACATGTAGATTTCTGAGTTATTGAACAAATATTGATCATGGTTTAAATTTTACACAATAGAATTATATCAAAATTCAATTAGAACTCCTTGAGTTGTTGAACAACTACTGATCGTGGTAAAAGATTTACATACAGAATTATATCACAATTCAAATCCCGAGGAATTCTGGATGATGATGCTCCTTAAAGTTTACATATAAAGACAGCATCTTTTCATGTCTGCATGACCTACTGAGATGAAGCTCCTGAAATAGTCTTACACTTACAGCTTCATCTTGTTTGGCAAAAAATGACAAATCTCCTTTGTTTTCCAATTTAACCCTGGCTTTACCTAAAAAGCAAAGATCAATAAATTATTTGGTGACAGAATTACTCTCATGATAGGTGGTTAGGGAAGTTTTGTTAGTACTAAGTTTCACCTTAAAATTATACAGTTACGTAGTATATGAAAAGAAGGTGATTATGACTATCACTGATTGCAGTTTAGATCTCACATGTGCATTCAATCAGTAACTGTAACAAAATAACACTTAATGTTCAGCGTATGTGTTGTAGGTCAATTTGTTTCAAACTAGGTTAATTTGATCTCAACCTAGGTCAGTTGCTGATGTCTGTCTGTTTTTGTTTTGGCTGTGTTGAGATGTCTGGAACCTAAAATTTTTTTTAAAATACAGTTAAACCTCCCATAAGCGACCATCCAAAATGTCAAGTCTAGGCGGTCGCTTATGGGGGGTTAAGGGTTAGGGTTAGGGTTAGGGGAGGGGGGGTGTATTTTCAAGATCAATTACAGAGCAAAATCAGGTAAAACAAATTGCACTCAAAATAAAATTAATTTACTAATTAATTCAATTAATTAATTAATTAATTTAATTCAGACATGTAACTCTTACTTCCAATGGCATTATCAATGGCCTCTTGAGCTTTCTGGATGCCAAGTTTGAACTCTTCCTGGTCTTGTCTCAGCTTATATCCGCGGTGATAATACAAGAGAGCATACTCAAACTCTCCCTTGGAGTAAAGTGCTTCTGCTTTCTGGTAAAGGCCCTGTACATAAATCAGTTCCATTTGTTAGTACCGGCAGTCTAAATCCCACAGGGATCAACAAACGCTTTTCATTCCACTTCTAATTTATTCGTGTTTTTCTCATTGCCATGTTCCCACCAATAATGTAGCTCCATTTTCTGCCTTTAAAAGCACACACAACCCACAATTCCTTTATTCACTCCAACGAAGGGCTAACACTCGAAACGTCAGCTTTTGTAATGATTATCATTACGGTGCCCAATTTACCATTTCAACTTTGTTGATATATCCAAATTATTTCGTTACTCCCACCGACGCAGCCCCAAACAGTTTCTTTCGAAACTATCAGCCTTTATCCATTTGTTAGTAATTGAAAAGTTGAACCCACAAAACAAGCAAACATTGTTAACTAGTAAGAAAATTACTCTCACTGGCTTGCAATTTATTTTTAAAAAGTTCATCGAGGAAACATTGAGGAAGAATGTCTTAAAATAGAGTTACTTGGCAAAATTGAATTTCAAGAAAATTTCCGAACATTTTCTTTTCTTTTCGGGGGGGGGGGGGGGAAGGGGGGAAGAGAAGGGAATTTGAGCACATCCCTTAAGATCCATTTCTCTTTAACCCTTCACACTCCTATATCAGCACGCATATTCTCCATACTGTTCTCTATAAATTTCCTTTAGCACTGACAAGGAAAATTTGTTTATCAATCAGAACTTCTTTGGTTGATGGTCATTTCCATTATTCTCATGATCTTAGTGAGTGATTCAGCAGTACTAGCATGTGGGGAAATTAGATTCTGGTCACTTGTAGGGTTTAAAGGGTTTAGTCACAGAAGGGAATATCATAAACAAATGTGTAAATAATCCTCACAGTTTCAGTGCATCATCTAATGAACAAGTTATGAGAATAGTCAACTTATCAGCTGTGGAGGCGCGGTGGCCTCATGGTTGGTGCGCTCGACTCCGGATCGAGGAGTGGTCTGGGTTCAAGCTCCAGCCAGGGACATTGTGTTGTGTTCTTAGGCAAGACACTTTACTCTCACAGTGCCTCTCTTCACCCAGGTGTATAAATGGGTACCGGCAAATTTAATGCTGGGGGGTAACCCTGCGATGGACTAGCACCCCATCCAGGGGGGGAGTAGAAATACTCCTAGTCGCTTCATGCTACAGAAACAGGAGTTAAGCACCGGCCTGATGGGCCACTGGCTCGTAAACAGACTTCACCTTTACCAACTTATCAGCTACATGTAGGTGTCTCCCTATGACTCTCTACTTAGCAAAGTTAACTCTAAATCTCTGTATAAAAGACGCCTTCAGACTTTCTTAATTATATTGTACAAGGGCTTGTTTTTTAACTGCTATCCAGGCTATCTAAGGAATATTTTGGATATATCAACAAAGTTGAAATGGTAAATTGGCCACCGTAACAATTACAAAAGCTGACGTTTCGAGCGTTAGATTTTCGTTGGAGCTCCGACAAAGGGCTAATACTCGAAACGCCAGCTTTTGTAATCGTTACAGTGGCCAATTTACCATTTTAACTTTGTTCATATATCCAAATTATTTCGTTACTCCCACCGACGCAGCCCCAAACAGTTTCTTTCGAAACTATCAGCCTTTATATATCTAAGGAATATGTTTAGTTTCCGGTCTGTATCCTATAATCTATGCGGAAATTATATTTTGTCTCTACCGTCTACAAAAACTACTACTTATGGTCTTCACTCCTTTTCATATATGGCTTCAAAACTATGGAACTCTCTTCTGGACTCTTTTAGAATATCTGACTTTTCTGATTTCAAGCGCAAGATTCTACAGTATGACTCTTTCTCATACTTAAATTTTAGAATGTTACAATTTTACATTTTAGTAGTATTTAGAATTATACTTGTAACTCAAAGATACTAGCTTATCCTTTAGCTACTCCAAATTCGAGATTAAATAAAGTAGATGTATGTATGTATGCATGTATGTTACTGAATGCAAAAACCACATTTTCTCAACTCATTTAACAGTTTAACTTGTAGTTTAACTTGCAGTTTAACTTGGAGCCAAAAGACATTACACAGAATTTTCAAATCTTAAGGAAGTGTCAGAACAAATTTGACTGCCTTGTTTTTGAAATGTTTTTTAATCAAAGAACTAAAACCAACACTAAACAAACAGTGCGATTCAATTTGCGCCAAATTATTTGTTTAGAACAATTCGTGCTACGATTATTTTATTCTTTTATTCTCTTCCACTGTATATTGTTTACACTTTTTCACATATTTTAGCGTTCGCCACATCGTCTTCAACTTGCTTCAAAATATTTATGCTGATTTGGAAAACTTACTCACTTGAAAATGACCTCAGAGAGGTCAAAACGTCGTGACTTCTTAGCGCTAGCTTTTATTTCAAAGTCGTTTAACAGTGAAATGAATATTAGCTAGAAAGGGGAATAATAAATCAGATCTAATGGTTTACAGAGTTGACAGGCTTCCAAACCTTGTTATATTCTTTATCTTCTACAAGTGATTCTTCTGCATCTCTCAGAGCAGCGTCAGCATTGCCTAATCTCAAGTAACACTTTGATCGCTGAACAAGACACACTTTGTAACCTGGTTGTAGCTCCAGAGCCTGTGAAAATAAAGAAGCAAATATTTTATTTTATTTAATTAGCTTCGCCGACAGGCAGGGACTCTGCAACAGCTTACATCAATTACTGCGGGTCTGGAAAAGTAAACAGGCCAGACCACATCACAGAAATCTCATGAGTGGGTTCTTTAACATCCCCTGCCTAACCAAATTAACTAATTCACAGATGCAGGAGACGGGACGTACAGTTTATTCGTCCTTATCCGAGAAGACTAGAATGTCTATCCATTTCTTGATATTGTAGAAAGTAGCCCATTCTCCTCGGTTACTTTGAGACCTTGAGTGTTGGTCTGGCTGGGGCTCAAACCCTCAACCTCCCACATAACAGTCCAGTGCTCTAACCAATTGAGCTAACCGGGAGGCAGTGTATATAACAGTCTTTCAACTACACCACAGAAATTTTTAGGCTGAGTGCTGTAAAACCAAAAGCAAAGTTATCATAACAACCAATCAGAACAAATCACAGGGGAACCTGGATGGATACATAGGGTTGTTGCTGAGCACCACCTGCCGACAAAATTTGCAAGATGAAAAAGTAGCAACTGCTGGCTGGATTTTGGCCAGCAATTGCTCAGTAAAGCACAATGGCCACTTCCCAGGTTACACACTTACAATCATCCACCATCATTGAGCCACCTCACTAGAAATTTCAGCTGGAAGCATAATTTCTTAGCTACAACCCTAGGTGTAGATCACGACAGTGCATATCATTTGTGACATGATATACATATATATCTTTTGCATCAATTTCGTCATGATAGTAATCAACTGGTAACTGGCCTTTACTTTGTCAAGTTCTACATGTATCTGCAATCATGATATTTAACAACACAACAAAGCAATTTCAATTCCTAGCGATTAAATTTTGTTGATCTCTTGTCTGAACCACTTTTATTTTGAAAGCTGTAATAGTCTATAATCATAATAAGAAGTCATACAACGACAGCAACTAGGCTAATTAATTAAGTACATCATTGTCCCTATGTAAATGCAGTAGTTAGATAAACAGCAAGTTTGTTTTACTTTCTTTGATCTTGAACTAATGGTAAGACTTTGAGACTTCCAAGGCGAAAAAGTGACATTTACAGATGCTCTAAAAAGTCAGGATATTCTAGAAAATCATGAGCGCTCTTGATCAAGGAATATTTCGCTGAAATCGACAGAGTTAATTGAGTTTACCTGAGTGTAACTATCCAGAGCCTTCTTGTATTCGCCCTGGTTAAAATGCACATTTCCTTCAGAAAGGTAAGTCGTGAAAGAACTCTTTGGCCCTTCTGCTTCGTCGTCGTCGTCATACATGGCGGAAAAGGGCTTTTTTCTCGAAAGACTGCGGTTGAAATAATAAAAGTTCGCACGACACGACCAAACACTGTCAATATGGCCCCTTGACTGTTCTTGGCTGTCGTTAAGGGAAGGTTGCTATGCAGAACCCAGTACTTTTCCCCTATAATGACAGCCGCTGTGCAGTATATTGTTGTGTCACGTCGAGGTACTTTCTACTTTCTAATGATAACAAAAGATTGGACTCGAATAGAAAATTGATCGTAGTTATTTTTAAAGATTATTCAGAAAAAAATGTGCTATATTTCAAGGACAAATTTAATTTGTTTAAGCAGTGTTAATGCGAACATGTTTTTTCTAGTCTAGAAATTTCATTTCTGAACGGATTTTTTGGAAAAGGGCTAAACAAAGCCACGACGGAAAAGATCAATTAGTTTTAAACATAATGATTTTGATTTCAGCCGACATTTTACAAAACTGAAAACAAGACTTTCATTGAAAGTTGAACAACATTGAGAGACAAAAAATTAAAACTTTCTTATCTTAGGTGTGATCATTTCTATTGACATTTTGTTGTGATTACCTCTTACATGAAACTCTATGTGAGGTTTTCTTTTATATATTGTTTGTTTTGATGCATTTAGCAACAAAGTGTTACATTCTTTTCCGGGCCAGTCTGGAAGAACTTGAAAAAAATTTCCTGGGCCAATCCAGAATTTTCTCCATATATGACCAGACGATGACGTAACTCTTAGTCTAGACCAATCAGATAACAGAATTTATTTGATTGAGGCTGTTTGTTGTCGATTGTAGTTTGAGGTATCCAAACTCTACGTACCGTGTCTGGAATATAACTCCAATCAGAGGTAACAAGACAATGTGGAGGTACCGATGTTTGCTGGGAGAGGCTCCGTTGACACAAACTGACTCTCTGTGATAATGTAGTTGGCGGCGTTGTGGTGGGAAGACGCTAAAACTCGCGGATATCGCGTTGTCGAGAACTTACGCGAAGCTCCTGAGAGCTAACACAGGCTACCATGGGTAACATTCACTGCTGTGTCCTTCCTTCACCTCGAGGCGGACCTGCGGTGAAAAACGAACCCTATGATAGAACAGGGCATGCCAACGAGACGTTTGAACTACCGCACATTAGCGATAGAGAAGGTGGCGACCAAATTGTTTGTGGAAGGTTATAGTGATTGCATGCTCGGCGGATCGAATTGGATGACTGATGTTTTTTCGTCTAATTTCTCAGATCTATCAAACCACAAGGGAACCTTATTTTTACATCGATCCCTCTCTAATCCAGGTAAGAAATATGACAGTTTATTTTGCGTGTTATTTATTTTACTACCTGGGGGAGACACGATTCGATCATCTTAGAATCACATGTTTGTGTTCTGTTCGAATGCATCAGATACTGGCAACCTTAGATCCTCAGGAGATCCTGTCTTGCATAAAAAACGAATCTTCTCTAAGGCTCGCTTCGATTTTTCTATCAAAACCCAGCAGAGTTGCCACTACCCGAGTTTTGTTGTATTATGACCAAAAAAATTGTTGTTTGTGTAATTCAGAATTTTCGTGAACAGTATTTAATTTATCTTGTGACCTACGTCCCCATGTTGTGGATTACCTTCACACTACAATTTAATTTCACAAAAGGAGATTTCACGGTGATCCAAAAGTAATTTGTGTCAACGTTCTACGGATCACGCAACTTGATCTTTTGGAGATCCGTGGTAATAAAATCCAATTTCTTGGTCAACTGATCTGATCTGATGTTCACACCACACATGTGATCCGTGATAACGCAAAATATGTTCTTAAATTCCCTCCAAAAACCCTGGATTTTCGTTTCTTATGTAAATGTCTTAAAGAGTAATCTTCTTTTTTATTCCTAAAGGATAGGAATAGTAATAATTTTGTAAGGAATTTTTGTGTGCAGTGAATCAAAATTTCAAAATTAAGATGATTGGATAAACTAATAACTAACCAAAACGGACTTTTTAGTCAATCATCTTTCAGTTTCAATCTACTTTACCCTTAAACGCTAAGAGTGACCCGCATCTAATTTGTCTTACAGTAATACTGCTGAATCACTCAGTAAGGCAACAACAAGGAACTGATTGCCAACCTAAGAATCTGTGGTTGTTGAATAAGTTTTCCTTGTTAGTACCAAAGGAAGTGTATTGAGAAGAGTTTTTATCAGAGGTTTTGATGTTAGGGTGTAAAACATTAAACCCAACTCTCGTAGAACAGTTTCTGCCTTCAATCATCACTTGTGATGCCAAGAAAAGTGACAGCACATGCAAATTTCAATTTAAGAATGACTGCTACTTTGATCAACTACTATGACATGCAATGACACTATCTTTAAATCCATTCTTAGACTCTTGAGAAATGTATTTTTGAGAAAGTCACACTTATCCCACATGAGATTGGGGATATTTCGATGGTAGAAGAAAGTCTGATGTCCAATGTGCCCATTGGGATCCCATTTATTTGAGGGAGTGTGTGTTCTGTGTGGTGTGGGCAAAGTCTCTCAGGTGACACAAGGACTTGCCCACCCTATGTAATGACAGTGACAGTTTGAAGAACACCTGACAGAAAACCTTGCATACATCTGTAAATGCTATAAGAGTGAACTTTGGTTCTCAATCTGAGTGGCAATGAGTGGCAGAGGTATTGAAATGCTGCCCTTCCCGATTAGCCCTCTGATTTCCTAGACCTAGATGGTAATTCGCCTCTGTAGTTGCTATGCATTTCCTTGTAAATTAGTTAGGAGAATATGACATTAGATAACAATTTCTACCTGTGATAAGTTTGAGTATTCTCATTACTAGTTCACTGAATAATATATGGATATTATAGGGAGAAGTTACTCATTAATCATTACTGGGAGTGTCAAGGGTTATTCATAAGTAACAAATGCCCTTTGTTATTGCTACCCCCTACTGCAATACCCGGGGTCATATTTAGGAACAGTTATAATGGTTGTGATGATACTTCTCATAAGAGTACAAGACTAAGTGTAATTTTTCATTATTATGATAAGACTGATTAGATTGGTTATAATCTAAGACTAAGTGAAATTTCTGTATTCTAAGGTAACAATGGACTGTTACCTGGAAGACGTACATTTTCAACAGGAAGTGATTCAAGGAAGAGAAATGGCATGGGGGTAAGATCAGATATGTCCAGTGTAAATGTGTCATCCAAAGGCTTACTTTTTGCTTACCAGGGGCATGGCTTAGGCTATGAGTAAGAGCGCATGAATTTGAGTCAAGCTGTACCCCACCCCTACCCCCCCCCTGCAGGGTTGAAGTGAAGAAATTATGCTGCTTGCCGAAATTTCAAGTGAGGAAGCTCAAAGGTGGTAAACAATTGTGTGTAACCTTGAAAGTACCCGGTGGGATTTACCAAGCGATTGCTAGCCAAAAATCTAGCCGGGATTGCCACTCTTTCGTCTTGCAAACTTCGCCGGCAGCTGGTGCTTAGCGACCAATTTGCCCCCCCCCCTTGCCCCCCCCTGCCCTGCCCTGCCCTATGAAGCAGTCATATTGTGGTAGCATATTGTGGTAGTCATTTGATTACACACTCGACTCTCTCATTGGCTCCATCAACCAGGAAAACAGGAAGGAAGGAAAGAGAGGGACATGCTCCTTGTGATGGAATAGTATTGTATTGTATTGTATTGTATTGTAATCTTTATTTAGACACGATCAATTCATCAGCCTATAAAAATACATATCACATACGCTAAGATATTTAAAATTAAAACTACATACTATAACACTAAAGCTGTTTTCCGTGAATGCCGTGCGTTAGACTTAAAAAATGTCATTGATCTTACGTTTAAATAACCCCAGAGACTCTGTGTTCCTTATATCACGTGGTAAACTGTTCCATAATGTGGCGCCATTGTAGCTAAAGCTTTTTCTGTAATAATTAGTGCGCGGTAGTGGAACATTAAGCTTATTTTCAGAGTCCCTGAGGTCATAAGCAGAGTCACGCCACGTAAACTTTGAATATAGATACCGTGAAGTCCTTTGGGCCATAAAGTGAATTTTAAATCCAGTGTGCCCTGGGCAATTAGTTGAAGACAATTGAGTACAGAAAGTTGCATGACTAGATTTACCATAATTATCATTACAAAAAAAACAGATAGAGGTTCTCTTACTTGTTAAATGTTTATTAACAAAGTCATTCACCTTAATTTTAATTATCTTTTTAGGGAACTCTTACAAGAAAGTGTAGTTCTTGTTCAACAATCTTTCTTGATGACAGTACAGTGAGTCAGCCCAACCTAAAATCCACTATTAAATGGTAATTGTATTTCACCAACAATAAGGGGAGAGGGATTGCTTTAACCCTCATAAAATTTTATTGAAACACCCTGCTCCCCTCTCAATGTTGAATTATCAGCAAGAGCTACTAACAATTTTCCTGACCAACATCGATTGGGGGCAAGGGAGATCTGAGGCAGGAGTTTTTCAAGAATCGCGAGGATTGTAGAATTCACAAATGTCCTTGACTGTGTCTTTCACGAAGTGCTATACCTTGTGTATCAGCAAGCTCTTAGCCACTCTTGGGAATGAAAGGTGTAAAACTGCTTTTACACTCACTGAGGCAAACGAAACAAATTTAATATGGAAATATTGCTCAAAGAATTCAGGTATACAAATTTCCCTTCATGAACTAACCTTAAATTTACCAAAAACAAAGGCAATTAAAAAAAAAAAAAACTAAATTGTGCTATTATTTTTCACAGTGTGGCATTGGCAATATATTACCATATTAAGAACAGGTGGGGAATTGTTCTGTTTTTTTTTAAGCATACACATTGATTGTTTTGTCTGTTTACAAATAGATGATGTAAATTGTTTTAGCTGCTGCAAGACATCTTAAAGCAGCTCTTGTAGATGTTGTTATATTTAGCAAACATGTGCAGTTTACTTCAGAATCTGTAGTTCTATAGAAAAAAGAATGGGATTAAAAATTTATATTCTGTTTTATTTTAATTTGATTAAATCAAGATTGATTGCTATTAAGGTAGATTGAGACAGATAAAAAATAATGGAGCAGATAATTTTTTACTCTTGGCAATATGCCATCTTTGAGTTTTTGTTTCTTAAAATGTATCATATAGCAAAATTACTTGTAATAGTTGACTTTGTGTTTTTTAATATTTTCAAGATATTTGCATGCACTTTCATCAAACACGAGTAAAATTTGTTTGTATAAACAGCTTGAATGGCTTTTAACAAAGAAAAATTGTTTGATTTAAGTCTAGCTCTTGTTTATTCTCAGACAGGATTTCTTTTAATAAAGCACAGACAGTATCATTTCTGCTACCTTGAAGGTTGACATTTACTCATTATAATTGTATTTTTATTTTTTTCTAGATTTACAGAATGATTGCTTAAGGCAAATTAAGTTTCATTTAATTAAAAGATCAAGAAATTGTGGTAGACCACATCCAAATGCAAAGTTCTTTTGTGCTTTGATGCAATCAGTACAATGGCCATACTTCTGATACTTACTTAAGTGTCTTTTTTTGTGTGCTCTTGTAAAACAATTAATTTATTTGACACTGAAATGAAATCTCATTCTGTACTTTAGAGACCGAGATGTGCGTTCTCTTGACATATTTGATGAAAAAGCCCACCCTCTCACAGTAAGAAACTTTCAAAGAATATTTATCAATTATTCGCCGAAGGTGAGGTGAATATTGTCGAATAATCCCCGAACCTTAGGTGAATAATTGTTTTAGTATAATTTCAGAGCTGAACAACAGGGAAATTTCTAAAATCATATACATTTATTAACATTTTATTTTAACATTTTATATAAACCGCGTGGAGTGGTTTATATAGCGTCATATAAGGAACCGCTCGACCAATCAGATTGCTGGAAACTCTTTGCTCAGCTCTGAAATTATACTAATAATTATTTATAACCAATTGTTTTGATCTGTGAACAAACATAAACCTGATTTTAGTGCATACCTGTGTCACACATATAGCATTTTGAGTCCTTTCATATAAGATCGAAGCAAAGATCTCTTGGACAATAACTGAAACATTTAACACTAAACCCAAGAGAAAGCCTTGAATTACCACTGTCACTGACTTGGGGGAATTGGATTTTTCATACACAAGTGACACTGCTATGCTTTAAAAGATTTTAAAAACTAAAAGGGAAAGCCTGCTATGAGGTCCACACAATCATGTATTTATTGAGGGTTATGGCTTTGCTGTGAGCATGATGCTATCCAAGAAAGCAGTCAAGGTGCACTTAAGGGATCATGAGGATTTAATTTGTTTTTAACGCTTTATCTTAACCTTGATCAGGCAAAGGACAACAATTACGTGATCTTTCCCAGAGTATTATATGAGGTTGAATCAAATTAGTTGAGCTTCCATCAGTCAAGATCCTTAAAGTTGATGTCCTGGCTTGGTACACCTCTTTAAATTCCCCTCCTTCACAAATTACTGCTCTGTGACCAAGTCAAACAACAGCTATACAGGAGACTTGTGCTCATTATTTGTGCCTGACAGTGGAGATAAAGACGAGTTTATGCAAGAACTTGTGGTAGGTACTTGGTGAAATCCTTCATACATGCATCAATACAGAAGAACATGTGGGAATACATGGTCATTTGCATTCATTAACGTACATTTAAGGATTACACCAAGTACTTACTGAACTTGTGACCTGTTATCATGGCCTGTTTCAGCCACCTTCAGGGGGTTTTTTTTTATCAGTTTCCTCAATCAGCGAAGGGTTACAAAGTTATGTTTTCTATCTTAAAAGATGTCTCTATTTTTCAAGTCACTGACACTGTGAATTAATTAATATTTTGTTCTTTATTCTGTAGCATGATCCTGTACCTGATTACTATAACAGAGTTGACCCAGAACACAGACATATATACAAGTTTATCAAGACTCTCTTTCATGCAGCTCAGCTGACAGCAGAATGTGCAATAATTACATTAGTGAGTTGAGCAACATGATAAGTGTAGCTATCACTAAGCCATAAGAGGCACTTGTTGTAATTTCCAGAGTTTCTTAGTGCACATTCCTAAAAACATGTGTGTAGGGAAGTGTGCAGACAAAACGTGGTACAAACTTCAGATTCAGAGAATAGTCCATTTTACAGTTGTGTGCTTGGTTGCCAAGCCTTTGAACAGGAGTGAGGCTAAGGGTGACCTTGTTATGATACAAACCTTGCTGCCTTTCACATGTAAATTACTTTGTTATCATGTTAACTAGATACAGGTCTCTATCATGACAGGGTCACCTTCAGCCTAACTCCAAATCAAAGGCTTGGCAACCAAGTACACAACTGTAAAATGGCCTATTGTTAGGATCAATTTTGGATTTATTTATCAAGAAAAAGGTCACCATGAGTAACAACAAGCATTGATTTCCTTTTATGGACTGTAAGTGTTGCTTTAGTTAAATCAGGGGTCAAAGTAAGGTCATATGGATTTGAATTTCAGTTTGCACAAGGTGCTTTAGGTCAATATAAATTTGTATTTTTTTTTTTCCTATTCATATTACCTGTAGGTGTATCTTGAAAGACTGCTGACTTATGCCGAGATAGATGTGCATCCTGGAAACTGGAAAAGAATTTTATTAGGTGCCATTTTATTGTCATCCAAAGTTTGGGACGATCAGGCTGGTAAGGAGGTTGACCTCGTTAAACCTAAGTTTGCGATTTGATTCCTATTTAAAATTTCTAATTTCCAGAGGGAGAAATGATAACTTGATTGTTAGCATTCTGGATTCCTTTTCCAGGGTCCAACTTGTATCCCCTGTCAGGTGCTTCTTTTTTTTTTTTTTTTTTTGGCCACACACTTTACCCTCACAGTGCCTCTCTTTACCCAGCACTGGCAAACAGTCAGGAAAATGGATGAGTTACTCAGTAAAGGGAAACGAACAGGCATCCCATCAATGAAGAGTAGGCACTGTAAGAAAATAGTTTTCTGCACAAAAGAAAAATTGCCTAATGACTGGGTCAGGGCTCAAACACAGACTTCTAACCCAGCCCTTCTCAGGCCTTGCATTTAGATGATGGAAACAACTTTCTCTTTACGTCCTCCTCCACTTGTGCTAATGTTGTTAATTTTTTTCCCTCAATAGTGTGGAATGTAGACTACTGCCAAATTTTAAAGGACATAACAGTTGAAGACATGTAAGTTTATGAATAGCTAGCCTTTTTTCCCCACCCCCTACCCTGTCCTTCGTCTTGACTGTCACTCTCCCCCCTTGACATAAATCTGTTTCTCTCCCTAGCCGTTTGCTATAGTAAAAATCAAAGATGGCAGCCATAATTTTCACCAAGAAAATACTGAGCGCTTACTCGCCAAAATTACAATACACAGTTTGTGAATATCAATAGTTACCTTCTTAGTCCAAGTGTATATTGACGACTGTGTGACAGGGCTTCATTTGTTTCTTATTTGTAGGAATGAATTGGAGAGAGCATTTTTAGAACTATTGCAGTTTAATATAAATGTGCCATCAAGTGTCTACGCTAAATATTATTTTGACTTGCGATCACTTGCGGATGCCAACGATTTGGTGTTTCCTCTAGAACCACTTAGTAAAGAAAGGGCAAGGAAATTAGAGGTGAGCTTTTTGTACCGTTATTTTGATCTACAGCTTACTTGGATACCGGTTCTGTCCTGGTGTACCGGTTCACAAGGGAATTACCATTGTTCTTTCTTTGTTTAGGAGTTATCGGTTAGCTATTGTGTATTGTTTGGTCTTTTGTATTGGCTCTTGTGAACCGGTACACGAGGACAGAACCTGGATACCCAGCACCTCGTAATGGCCACTGTCTGTACTATTCCCACGGCTTTCTCAGTTATTTTACACGTTATGCGCATTTGATCATATGTAAATGGAATTTGCGCACTACAAATATTAAACTATTATTATTATTATTATTATTATTATATTTTGGTCAGAAGCGTTCCTGCATTAGCTCTCCTTCACTTGCACGTGTCTCGCCTCTCGCGTTTTCCTCGCGTTTTCCTCGCGTTTTTCTCGCGCTTGCCTTAAAAACAGCCAAACAATTATTCCACGAGCACGCGTTGGATATGAGATGATAGATAGCCAACGAAGCGCATAGCGCTGAGTTGGCTATAATCATTTCATATCCAACAAGAGCGAGTGGAATAATTGTTTTATTAAAAACGTTAAATTAAGTATAAAATTTTATTAAATTTTTAGCTCCCTTTTAATATTAAGCTGACACTTACGATGGCCATACTTGTAGATGATGGTATATTGACTGATATACCATAATGGCTAAGCCAATAAGAAGTCTTGAATTGCATTATCCAATGGTCTAGTTTTTAATAATTTGAATTATTCCCTGTTGGTTAATGCATTGGTCTTTCTTCGTATGTACATATATCGTCACGTTATGCGTTCCAGACAAATTTCACGCCAGCAAATATTTTTTTATGGATTGTCAACACTGTAATGCTCTTTTCCTTTTTACAGGCTCTTTCCAGTGTGTGTGATGACCACACGCGCGATGTGACTCCGCCCAGTTTATACCGCTCCAAGAGCGCAGATGCTCTGATCCCACGACGGAAAAGCTTGGCTATTCTCTCATGACGAATTATTCGACATCATGAAATGCAAAATGGCGGTTGATAGGTCACAAGAGACCTGTAAAACGAGAGAAAATCTTTTCAAACGCAATCCACAATGTGCACGTGTAGTGTTGTCTTATGTCTGTTAGGTTGCGCTGGTTTACACCACTGGGAGGGCCAAGTGTTTTATGGAGACCTGGGAACAATTGATGACCACGCCTTGCGTGACCGCCTCATTTGGTTCGTGTGTCACACAATCTTCTTTGTGCGGTAAGCAGACGCGCATGCACGTTACTTTGAGGATCTCTTCCACGGGTAACTTGTACAAAAAGACGTTTTCCTGGCACCATCATTTCCAGCAATGACACAACTGTAGCATAGTAGCGTTGCATTCACATCCAAGCACAGACACTAAATCACTGGGAAAGACGCGGCTACATTGGAGAATGGCAAAGCCTCAATTTGAAGACCTCGTAGAACAGACCTTCTCCAACCAAAAACCTTTTTGACTCTGGAGCGATACTTCATTTCGCTAATAATCATTCAGTCAGTTTTGTCGACGTCGAGGTTGTTTTGTTGTAACTGTTTGCAATTGTAGATTTCTCAGGAAAGATTCCTTGATGGAGGAAATGGTCGCCGATTCTTTGTCACGCACGTAAGCTTGCCTTCCCTAGCCCGCTCCTACTGAGTCAGGTAATTAAAGCCGGACTCCTTTCGGATGAAAGGTTCGCATAGTGACCCCAAATGAAGGTTTCTTGTGAGAAATTCAACTAACTAATAAAACCATTCGCAGACAAGATAATTTCAGTGAATTCTGACCTTCTTGGTCATTAAAATTCTGGAGAGGTTCTTTCTCGGACACTGTGTCTTTGTTAGGGACCACACTTAATACTACAAATAATTTGTAGCCAGCATTCTACTTTCAGTTCATTTCCATTCCTTACCGAGTACGTTTTTTTTTATGATATTTCGAAGATTTCAATCAGAACATGAATTTATTTGTAAGGGGCGTTTCTCTGTAAAGTCAGGCTTGCCAAATGGAGTCTTAACTAGTCTGAAAGCCTGAAAATTGGGTTGAGGAACGTTTTTTTGTTTTTATTGCGTTTGCAACAATTTTACACTGCTTGGCAATCTCTTATCGCCAAATATGGATGAGGTTGTTTCTAAGATAAATAAATGCGTCTCAACCAGTGACGATTTGAAGTTTATTTCTTCAAGAAAGACACTTAATCCCAGCTTTAATCCAGAATTATTGTCTTTGGAGGAGAGGCGCAGAAAAAAATGATAGCATGAGCAACAATGTGAGGACACGCGTTACTTCTTTCGCGCTTCTATCCTCGTGCATCACGTGTCTCGTCCCTCGGGCTTACCCCCATCTAGAAACTGCAATCAATTATGACACCTATCGTTTCAGCTAGCGTCTGCGCGACAGAATCTCGTCGCCACAGCAATTTGCGTAGCAATTTTTACGCTTAAAATACTTGTTGTGGAGGCAGATTGCGACGAACTCTAAGCAAATCCCTTTTATTCCCTCCTTGTCAACGGATACAGTTGCGAAATACGGGGGAAATTATCCCAGCGCCGAGCGAACCTTGGAAGGAAGTCAATTCTCGATGTACATGCGGTGCCGGAGTTTGTTTTCCTTGTAGTTTTCAAATACAATCGGGCGCAAAATTATCCTGGGAAAGGAGACTGATTATAGTTTTATGATCAATTACTCTACAAGCTAAAAATAGTTTGACTTTGGAGTGGTCATTTTCGCTTCATCCCTTTGCCATAATAGGACGCTTGGGTACTAGACTTTACCGCTTATTTCTTTCCACCAGTCTCCTCGGTTAAAAACTGTCCAATATCGGCGTCTAGACAGGCACGGTAGCCCTCCCTGTGGTAAGCACTGAACATCGCGGGGGTGAAGAACTGGTTGAGAGTCTTATGATAAGGAAAGAATCCACACAAAATCCTAAAAAAGAAGACAGATACACTTTATTAAGTAGTTAACTACTGCCTTCTCTTTAGCTATCGTCTCAAACCAACAGACTCTAGACCAAATAAATCGATTGAAAAGTGCAAATGGAAAGGGGAAAAGGACAGAAAACGAGCTTCATTTGGTTTCTATCTTGGAAATCAAAGAACTAGATATCCATCACCACCACATAACATACGAAAATTTAAGTTTGGGGAAGGTATCAATCAGTAAACAATTATTATCTAAAGGACGATGGTGAAACGGGATGGCTGCTACTCCAGTGTAAAACGAACACAAGTTCGGTCTTGGGTGTAAAATCCAAGAAACGTCACTCTTACCCACAACAGCTATTATAGTAGGTCACGTGACAGCATTCACAGCAGCAGCCAGTCAGTCGGTCGACTTCTCCCGCCTCAAGGTCTGGACCAGGTCCCCAGAGCTTGCTGTTGATTGGCTGGTGAGTGTGACGTATGCAATCCGTCCATGATCGCAACGACTCGGTTGAGTTGGTTATACCTTTAAAAAAGATAAAAATCTTGTAATTAAATACAGGAAGTATGAAATGAAATTTGAAAAACATCATGTTACTTACCCACGTCTGGATGTCGTGGCAGTATCAGTAGAATTTCTCCTTCCCCAACCTTCTCATCGCTCAAGCCATCCACATTCTTCTCATAATAATCAACCCTGAACTTATAGAAACGAGGCTTACAATTGTCGGGCATTTCCTCGAGCTTGCTTCGGAGATCCTCGACAATGTCTCGGCCGTCCATTGCACTAAAAGAACACCGCAGCCTCTTTCGCGCCAAATCAAGAGACCAGAGTAACTGCGCTGAAGCGGATTGGCCTACCCCCACGCTGGTTCCGTCAACTACCACGATTTTCTTCAACCTCTTTTTCAAAAGTGCTAAAAGTCCCAGCTGCTCGATGTGACCGCCATCGCTGAGGTTGAGTAAAGGCGGGGGAACTGGACCAAGATCGACAGTCCGAAGTAAAAGGCGTGCAAATCGGACATGATAGATGTTTACAGTACACCACCTGAAAGTAGAAAACAGAAATAAAGTGTAATTCCAATAATTATTACTTGGCAGAAAGCAAAGTGACCATAGTAGCCAATCAGGATAAAGGAAGGCATCACAAAGAGCCAATCACATCACATCACAAGCAACCTGTCTAAAAGGCGGGAAAACGCGCGTTGGCGAGACGCAGTTGATATTAGCTTTGCATCTGATTGGCCATGGCTGAGAGAGTGGCGCGCATTTACAGGACTACTTATACAGTGAAGTAAAGCAAACCCGCTGAAATACCGGATACGCTCAAACTCTTTATTTAATCTTGCTTTATTCAATGTTTGAGCGTATACTAGTATTTAGAATCTTTGAAAGAGCCATTTGATATTCTTCGACTTTGTTACCTCACGAACTTGTCAGCACATCCGCTATTTTCTGGAGCCGTTGGTAAGGCAGCGGTAACCATCGCCAGGACAACAATAGTTAGATACCAGACCACCAAAATAGCGTGCCAGTCGTTAGTCAGAAATGGCGGGAGAATTACGGGAACCACAATGAACAGCTGTATAATGACTGGCAGAAACTGGAAAAAAGGGAATATATTGTTGACACTCAAAACTGTGCGACAGGATCACATTAATCGTTTTTGTTGTTGTTGTTGCTGCTGCTGTTGTTGTTTTAATTTGTATTTAACGACTAGGGTCACGAGGTTATATTTTTAGTGTGCCTCGTACCCGGACTGAAAAAGCAATAGGCACTCAGACGAGGAATAGGGCGCTTTTTCTATTCTTCTCGTGGTCACTTGCGCTTGGCCCTCAGAGTGCAGGAGGAGACCTCAGGAGTCATGGTTGCATGGTGAAACACTGCCTTGCTCTTTAGTTAAATAAGACAAACGAGGAAAAAAATAAACCGAGAAGGAGCAAGGATGGCCAGGAATAAAGATGATTAAACCAGGTTGCAAATGACAAAGTTGGAAAACTTAGGCTGACCTTCTAATGATGCAAAAGCTGTAAAAAGCTTCCTAAACTGAATGTTATGACCTGGAACCGGAAGTTATCCAAGCTCGGTATTCTTGATCGTTGATCTAGATGATATTGTTACGGGGAAAGATACTTACCCTACAACAAGCAATTGTTGATCCCGCCACATCCCTGCTTGGATCCGATATAAGGGATTTTCCACCGTGTACTCCCAACACCATTTGCAGATTTCGCACTGTTTCAGCCCTGACGTCAAACACACCCATATACAGCGCCAGAACAGCTGCTGATGTTGCCATGACGTCAGACAGTGGAAGATCACGTGGTTGGATTTTTCCTGTAAGATGAAAGCTTATCTTACTGAAGTTATTCGAGTTTTTCTATGGCAACGAAAGTGAGATAGAAATGCGTTATTGACCGAGCATGAGGTCAAGATGGCTGGCTATTGACGAGTTCTTTTCTTGCATTTTTATGACCGAGACGAAGTCATCCTTACAAAACGCTACTGCTTTTCTACCTGACAAAAAAAAAACTGTAGAGATGAGAATTATTGTAGTACCAGCAAAGCTGTTGTCTTCGGGATTCTCATCCAGCCGTTCTATCCCCGTGGGGGAGAGGATGAGAAGTTCAAAGGATTTTGACCCGACCCCACCTGCTTCCTTCTGCCAGTTATTCACAACTGTGTTACAAATGTATTCTGGTTTCATATCTGCAAGGTCACCTATCAATACCGAGAAAGATAAGAAGAGAAATTAATCATTTAGAGCGGTCGTAAGTCTTCTTGGGCGTGTTTTGATTATTTCCCTTTCGTTTTTCGGAACCGAGTTCTAACCGAAAAAGGTCACACTTTGACCCCACTGGCCTAAGTTTGACTTGAACAGGACTCGAGTTGGACAATCCTGGGAACTAAGAAATTCAACCAGCTCCTTGCCTCCTCGTATTCTTGTGTTTTTAAGTTTTGGTTTCAAATAGTTTCGACTGATTTAACAGAGTCGAACAGGAGAGAATTTTCTCCAGCTTTAGTTCCCTTTTTGGAAAACGCACTCACCCATGGTAACGAATCCTTTGTCCAGTCTCTCCCATTCTGGAGTGTCTGCACATGAGCAAAACGGTATGATATCGTGGAAGGATATCCCAGAACACCCTAGGCACCCGGTGCTCTGGGGTGAGAAGAAAGCCTTTTGAAGACGCCATCTTGGAAAAGAAAATAAAAATCGTTACGTTGTTACCGGGGAGACAGGTCTATCAGTAGGTTGTTCGTAAAAAACTTCCAAAAGTTCTGTCAAGGATAGATCTTTAAATCTTTATCCTAACGATAAAAATGTCTCTATAGATATGAGAACTACACATTGCGAACAATCGTAAAAGATGGCATGTTCTACTTTTGGAATTCCGTCGTGTGGTCTATTGCGCATGCCCATTTCCCGAAAAGCGGCTACCGGTGGAACCTGGGAGGAGCAGTTAAGAAAGGTCACAGCGGTGTACTCATTACGCTCGGTTTTCAAGGTAATTTTTTACTGAAATTCTGTAAAACTTCGGTGGATTACCACGGAAACTGAACGACCAAGAAAAGATGCAGCGTATCACTTTCCAAAATTGAATTTGCAAATTTATCATAAGTGATAATTAGTCCTCAGAATGATACTAAATTTTTCATTATTTTTCCATAATTACCTGTTTCAGAACAGGACGACTTGATTTCAACCTTTGTCTATCGGCTGTCTATTTTCATAAATTGATCAGGCGATATTTTCGCTTGGGGCAAGTAAAGGAACATTGTTTAACAATGACATAATTCAAATAGGCTTACCTGTTGTATGTCTGTACTGCACCCATATTGAAAAGCCCAAGAAAGGGTGTCATCCAAAGAAGTATGGCAGATCCAAGTAAAGCCTTGTAGAAGAGATTATCTGAATAACTGATGTGTAAAACTGGACTTTTATAAACTCGCCATTTTGTTACATAGGCATAAGCGTATATCAGTAAGGCTAAAGAGGCAGTGTTTCTCAGTGGGGGAAACCCAAGCCACAGAGCAATACTTCCGAGCAAGAGAAAGCCGTTGACATACACTGAAGTATGCACCCTTAAAAACACTTCAAAAAACCACGGGAGAAAGGTCATTAGAAGCGTACAACCAGCGCTTACATAAAACACTTTGAGCTTGTTACGAATAGAGAAATGACGGGGAGGGAAAAGGAATCTTAATACATAGAACCCTACGCAGGTTGCCCAAACAACACCAAACAGAGTGAATGTTTGATCATGGCCCTGCACAAACAGACAGCCTTCGCTCTCTGTGGCATTTTTGGGCGCAGAGTCATTCGGGCAGTGAAACCCTGCGCGAAGTATATCCCCAAATATGTAATCCACCGAGAAAGCTGTGGGTAGCGCAAACGCAAGAGTGGTGAAAGCGGGAAAGATGACAGCCACCACAACACAGAGAATAACCAACATTAAGGAATCAATGATTCCAAGGAAGGGGTTTCTCCACGAGCAGAAGAAACCACTACGCTTGCGTAAGTGATCAAAAAACTCTTGGTGCCATTCTGGGTTGTCCTGTTGGTTGTGATGGTACTTCCAGTCGAGATAGGAGGCACCGGTAAAACCACCGCCTGAAACGCAGCTCAAGTAATCCAAGACGATCTCATGTTGAAGAACATAACGCAACACACCGGAGCAAAATGCAGCAGATCGAATCCCGCCACCAGAGAAAGCTATGCCTTTCGAGAATGACATGATGGCGAATTTTTTACCGATGCTTTGCTTTGTTATTAAAAGCCTAGCTCTGTCGCCTTCTCGAGTTGTGAGTGTTTAAACTAACTTTGGCTTTTATTTCGTTAATTTAATTTGTTGTTTAATTTTCTGTTAAAATTCATCAAAGCCACGGGGATACTGTTTTGCCACGCACCAATGTGAGAGATTAATATTAAACTCATTCTAAATGTAAATTTAAATGTAGAAGTAAATTGTCGCTTGACTTGTGGATACATCTGCCGATATGGTTATATCAAATTCTTCATGGAATCATTTTTAACGACGATCTCTCTCATAAAGTACGAAGTTTGACACCGGGTTTGATAGTAAAGAAAGTGCCTTTGATACAAATACTTATGGTAATTTACGGGGTTTCAAAGGAATGGCGAAACTACAACGAATCATTTTGGCTTGAATACGTAGTGGTACAAATTTAATCTGGTAATTTGATGTTCAGTAAGTTACGAGCAAGAATGAATTTCTCTTTCGATGAGCGTTTTTAATCAGATCCTATCGAATTAGTGCGCGTAATGATCAGAACAATTTTTTCTGAAGAAATAGTTGTTGTCTCGGCGATGGGACCAAGACTAATATATTTTTCTTGAAATTTGGCATTGTACAATATGGAAAATTTGTTTTTTTAGTAAGGTGGTAAGTCTTAATTAAATTTCTTCGGAAAGATGAGCAAATTTCTTTAGAGAAATACTGTTGCCGTAGGAACAGTTAGTCTGTTTCAGGCTAAGTCGTGAAGCGGGGGAATGTGGCAAGGGGGAGAAGAGAGGCTAAGAACAAAGTTGGCCTCCAGATTGCGGTTACGAGCGGATAAGCGAGGTGATCATAAGGAAAGCCAGAGGAGGGGGGGGGGGGGGAGGGAGGGGGGTCTGAGAGTCCGACACAGTATAAGGAAACAGATAACTTGATACCCTTACAGATCTTGATTGGGCCATATTCAGACGAATTTTCTTAGGCAATGGCTACTTTTAATTTCGTTTTTCTTGGGCTGTTATGTACTCAGAAGACTTAAAGTTCTAGAAAAAAACCGCAACGATCATGCGTTGGAGGAGCATTGCCTCGCTCCCCAACGACTATCATCTAGGTCCTTATGGTCAATTCGTCTCGGCTATTTAGCCCCTAATTGTTGTGTCCTAGTATTCATGTTAGTATTACGGTCTCAACTGAGCTCTGAACAGTCAAAGTGGTCGAAAAAATAGTGTAATAGTCCCTGTATTTATGTTAGCATTACAGTCTCAACTGAGCCCTAGCTTCAGAGTGGTCGAATAAATAGTGTAAAATCGGAAAACTTAACTCAACCCCAGTGATAGAGTGTCAAAGATGTATGCTACTGATATCCTGTGGTTTCATTGCAGATTCGGAGCGGGCAGGCCGTCTTTCAGCAACATTGCTTTGACTTTGAAACAAATCTGCACCAGTTCTCCATTCTCTCTTGCACAAAAGCTTTCTGAAAGCGCGTCTAAACTCTGAGCCCGTAAACGCGTACAGCAGCGGATTGAGCGAAGAATGCAGGTATGCAAGCCAGCATGAGACAGTATCAGCAAGCTCCACTGCGCATGTCTCTACACCTTCGTCGATAAGAATTACAACGTTTATGATCTCAAAAGGCAACCAGCAAATAACAAAGCACAGCACCACGATCCCGAGCATCTTAGCTATCTTCAGTTCCCGTCCAAATGAGGTCGTTTGCGATGACGTCACTGACGAAGCTCTATTTGATGACGTCATGGCATTGACCCCAGCACGCTGTGCGTGCCCTTTAGCGATTGTGTAAATCTTGGAATACAAGACTATCATAATTAGAAAGGGAAAAATTACATTTCCGATGAGGAGGAAACCATGAACAAACGGATTTAAATCGAAACTGTAAGTCTCGTCTTGAGGTGGATCTAACAAAAAGAAGAGTAAAATAGCTATACTGACAGAGTACAGCCAAACACTGGCTATCATAGATTTGGCCACCTTCGATGTCATCCATATGGTATAGCGGAGTGGATAAACCACGGCTAGATAGCGGTCTATACTTATCGCTGTAAGATTTAACACTGAAGCCGTTAGGAAGAGAAAAAATGACGCGTTCCACAGATTGCAGACGTACCCACCCAAAGGCCATCGGGGAAAGGTCATCCAATATAGGACATCGAAAGGCAAAACGAAGACCGCGACCATAATGTCTGACAAGGCAAGGCTAAATATGAAATGTTCCGAATATGAATGCAGATACGAAAATTTTACACTCGCTATGCACACCAGTGTGTTGCCAAAAAGAGAAGTTACCATGATCATAAACATAAATACTAAACCAGCAAATGTCAATCCCGAGCCAAGATGGTCCTCGCAAAGAAGTAAATCGAAGCCATGACTATGAAACGGATCCGATTCGTTTCCCATCCCACCTTGAGGTCGTCGCTGCTTCAGCGAAGGAAGCTTGAAAGACGAAACCATGAAAATTGAACGTGACGAGTTAGGTTCCAAAATTGAAAAAATTGAAATTTTAAATCAACAGGTGTACCGATAAATCTTAATAATGTATTAAGATAAGTTACAGATACTCACTCTCAGCATAGAGGCGTTTATCGTGAACGATGTCTTCAAGATGAAAGTACTGTATTTCTCGATTTCTCCGCAATAATTGCCCGATTTCAACAGATGCGGATGCATGCGTTGCTCTGAATTTCAGTTCAACAGGCGAGTCTAACTGAGCCAAATGAACAGCACAAAAACACCATAAGATGGTAAACAATTATGTACCGTAGAGTATTTGAAGTGAAAATGAAGGTATCAAGAACACCAACTTATTGTGCGCCTGTCGTGTTACTTTTGTCCACAGGTCTTGAATAATATTGTTTCCAATGTTGATATTATCAAGCGGAGAATCTCTCTTTAGGAGAAGACACACAGAAGTTTATCAGTCAATCGCGGCATCTTGTGATCTTAGTCACCACTGAAGAAATAGCAATTTTGTCTCTATACCTCTGACTGAAGATATGGTGTGCAATCTTCCCACTCAATATAATAGATAAACTCCAGCAGTGTTCTTTTCACAAAAGCCCTCGGTGTACCAATTCCTTACACATCTTCTCTTTACGTCTAAGCTCTACATAAAGAAAATCTTAAATTAATCCATCATATGTAAAGCATACGTTACCATTTTTCTAAAGTTGAAAGCGCAAACAGATTTGCTCCGCCCATAGCGAAAATTGATCCTTCTTTACAACTGCGCACCGCTTTATTTTTTTTCATAACAAGAGTAAATACTGTAGAACACTAAATGAAAAGTTGCTTTTCATTAAAAAAAAAAAACATACACCTGTTCAGGGGATTTTTTTTAATAATTACCATGTTTTTTTTTTTCGCAATCGACTTAGATAATCCCGTAGGGTTAAATCGGCTTATTCAATGTCTTCCTTTCTGGTGTACTTGGTACAACTTCCAAGAGTACAAACTGTCTGATGTCAAACACACCGTCGATTTTGTCACAACTTTTTCGCTGTGTATTTACCGTCAACTGCTGTGTAAATAGATTGAAATTGCCGTTTTGTCATCTACCAATTTGTTCTTCAAAAACTGCGTGGTTATTGATATTAATAGCAATTTTAATTTCTTCCTTAACTGAAAAAAGAAAAAAAAAAAAAAGCTCGTGCATTTTTCTCTGAAAAATCGCCGGACACTGATAGATTACGTGTGATGCATGATAGGCATCGTCGGACACTGATAGGTTAATTATGGACATTTGTCCGACGACCTGAATGATTTTGAATCAATCACAATTCCGCATATAAATGTCGTTATATTGACTTTTGCTTGAATACTGTGAATGTTGTCACCCCGCTAATGAATATGTTCAGAGATTGACTACCGTCGATCATTTTGTTTTCGGACAGAATGCCGGTTCATTTTCTTTTAGAACTTTTGATGAGTTCATTCCCCGAAATGAAACGAATTTGTCTGAAGTAAAAGCAGAAAAAAAAAATTAAAACATCATCGATTGATCGCCCACGCTGCCAGTCAACTTGGAACTAAATAAATTAAACTAAATCATTTTGAAAAAAACTGTTTGCATCCAATTTCAAAAAATCAAAGTTTGCAGTATGGATTGAAAACTAATATACCGGATCAGTTCTAAAATATGATTTATTACCCTTAAATTTTGCATGGTGTTCCTATATAAAAAGAAAGTGATGCTGAAAGAGACTTGATAAAGAGAGACCTCTTCTGGTTTTTCTTTAATTTTCGTTTGAATCCAAAACAACAAATGTTAGAAATTAGCGAGACTCGTCCAAATATATTTTTACACTAATTCGCTTATTACTGTAGTTTATTGATCTCAATTCGTTAAACTGTACATGAAATATGTCAGAAAATCTTTAAACCTGTACATTTCCGACCGTTTCCTTGAAACCGTTACGGCTATTTCCGTCATCTTCCGACGACACCCGCCTGATATTCATTCCCAATCCTCTTCAAAATTCGAGTTAATCCCAGCATCCCATGCGCTCTTGGAATTGAAACGTCACCATAATCCAAGATGGACTCCGCAGTACTGGTAAGGGATCAAAATTTCTTCTAAGAATTTCCGTCGTTATACTGAGTATTTAATAAAAATTTTGTATTAGATAGTAGCCTACGTATCTGAAAAGTAACATAATGCCTGGGAACATGTGAATTATATTAATTCAAGGCCCTGTTCGCCAATATTCATTAGCTTGATCTAAAACCATTTCACCAAAATGGTTCGTGTATCCACATTCTAGAAGTCTTGTCACTAACTATTCTTGATTCTCGTACAAAGGAAGCATCTCTGTACACAGTTAAAGCGATCGCCATTCTGGATAATGATGGAGAACGAGTAGTTGCAAAGGTATTAAAAAACCTACATTATCAACATGCTTGTAACTTATCATGTGTTTCTTACATTGTACATGTCGTCTTAATATTATTTTCTTACCACTAATATTATGATTGAGGTTTATTACATCGAAGCAATGTTTTCTATCAGTATTAATTGTTATGCTTGTCTTGAATTTGTTATATTGTTTTATTACTTCCAAAAACTTGGTCTGCGATTTTCTGTTCGTTCCTTGAGGTTATTACACAGAATGTTTAAATGATAGCCTCCCCACATTAAAATAATAATAAAAACACTTCCCTTGAATGGTCAGGTATATTTTTGCCATAAATTTGGATTTAAAAAAAATGGGCATTAAATTCTTTTAATTTATTTTGTAGTATTATGATGACACATACCAAACAACAAAGGAACAGAAAGAGTTTGAGAAGAATCTTTTCAACAAAACACACAGAGCAAATGGTGAGCTTTCTTATCAATGTATCTATGTTACAATTGCACTGCTCTTCCAAGTTGAAATAGTCAAAATGACTGCTCAACCTGGGTGATTGTTGTTTTTGGTTATTCTGCTATGACAGCCAAAACAAACACAATAATTTGGATATATCAACAAAGTTGAAATGGTAAATTGGCCACCATAACGATTACAAAAGCTGACGTTTCGAGCGTTAGCCCTTCGTCGGAGCGAAACTATCAGCCTTTATTCAAAACAAATACAGCTTGAAGAACTGATTGCATGTTTTCACTGTCAGACTTTTTCAAGTCATAGATATGAGCATTATTGTTCCTTCATTTATTGTCAGTTTGTATTTCCCTCTTCAGCTGAAATTATAATGTTAGATGGCCTGACTTGTGTGTACAGAAGCAATGTGGATCTATTCTTCTATGTTATGGGCTCTTCTAATGAAAATGAGGTAATTGTCTTCAGTGGGTTTCAAATGTGTATTTACCTGTATTTACCGTCTGGTGTAATGTTCTACTCTGTAGGCAGTAACAGATAAGATTTACTGCCTATAGTTCTTCTTATAATCCCTTTAAATTGCTTGGAATTCTTGACAATTCAACAGGTGAAGGGATTGTGCTACTGGCTTGAAAATTTATTTACCTTTTCATTGAAAATTTATTTACCCTGTCTTGCTAAGGGAGAAGAAGGATTAAAGGAGAACACTACTGGTGCAGGCAGCTAGCAAATTTTTTAAGACATGCTGACAACCAGTAGATTTTTGAAGATATGTTAAGATTTAAAATGATTTCAAATCTAATGTTATAAAATTACTTTGATTTGTATTTTTATTGAATGCTTTCTCTTCCTGGAGTTAGCAACTGGCACTTCCTTGATTTGAAATAAATACGTAGGTAGTCATGCAGAAAAGTGGTAAGAACAAATAGAAATTTCAATGTAGGGGATACTGCCTGATTTGACACCTAATTCTCAGATCTCAAATCATAAGAAATGAGTAGACAAAAGTTAGGAGAGTTGTTACCAAGATCTTGAAGTGGATGGAGTAACGATTACAGTATTGTACCTGGAAGAAGGGCAAAAACAGTTAGACTTTAATCCACATTTTCTGTTGAATTACGACAGTAATACCTGCATTTTTTTTTTTTTTTGCAGTTGATTCTAGTAAGTGTTCTAAATGCTTTCTATGATGCAATCAGCCAGCTGTTGAGGAAAAATGTGGAGAAGAGAGGGTTGATGGATAACTTGGATGGTGTTGTGTCAATACTTGACGAGATCGTAGATGGAGGGTAAGTACTGTTACAGTGTTCCGCAGAAGCCTTGGATGGGGGTGTCTTCATTGTCAACTTGTTTCCGAAGGCCAACTGTCTTTCGGCTGTCCGTTGGAGTTATGATTGACTTGGCCACCGAAACCTTGCTTTTAAGTAATGCAGCATACTACATACTTGGCTTTTGTAGTTTCAAATAAAGACAATTGGTAGGCTTTTTTACAAGTTCTCATCATCATTGTTTTAAGTGTTTCTAGTGTGGTAAATACAAGGAGAATGTAATTGAGTAATGCTAATTTTGCAACACATTAACAAATAGACAACTATTTAGTTTCTTTAATTTATTCTTGTTTTTCTTGTTGCCATGTTCCCACCAGTAACGTAGCTCCATTTTCCACCTTTAAAAGCACGCACAACCCACAATTCCTCTATTCGCTCCGACGAAGGGCTGTCGCTCGAAACATCAGCTTTTTTAATCGTTACGGTGGCCAATTTACCATTTCAACTTTGTTGATATATCCAAATTATTTTGTTACCCCCACCGACGCAGCCCCAAGCAGTTTCTTTTGAAACTATCAGCCTTTATTCATTCGTATTTAGGTTCTTAATTTAGCTATCAGATGACAAACAGAATAAAAAATAAGTTAGATTTTTTTTGCATAGAGATGCAGCTTGTATACCTTGCTGCTATGCAGTTCTGTCAATAGTACAACCCTGTTTTGCATCTGGATCTTGGCTTTGACAGTTTTCAACATGAGTTTTTTTTTTTGTTCTCAACAGGGTGATACTTGAATCTGATGCTTCATCAATTTTGCAGAGAGTTGCCATCAAGGTGAATTGCCTTTAGTCAACTACTGATTGAAATTTTATTAAATCTACTTTATATGAGATAAGCAATCTTGAAGTTACGGTTAAGTTTATTCCAGTAATTGCTAGGAAATGCCCATTTCTCATCCATAAATTCAAGTTTTATGTTGTCTCTTTTTCAGAGTGATGATGTACCAATCACAGAGCAAACTGTGGCACAGGTAAAAATATTATGTCCATAACAATTATGTCTAAATTACTTATCTTGTTCCTCACAGTAGGATCTGCAAGTTTGAGCTGATGTTTCTTCAAAAGTCTTTTTTAATCCTCCAGAAACTTTTATGAAAGTCAAAACTTCTTATCAGTAACTTGAAACCATCAAAAAACTGAATCACTGTACATTCAATTGATAGTGAGAGCAAGACTACCAGGAGTTTCACTTTTTCCCTTCCATCCTGAATTTTCCCTTGTAATGAGAACAGAAGTTGTGGACATCCGTGATTTTGTGGCGCTTGGGTTACAAAACTTTTACTGCCTCTGAGGAGTTAAGCAACTTAAATTAAAGAATTCCAGATCACTTTCGTATTCCAATGGGAATTTCCCACTCCTACTGACCATCTATTTATTCTTTTCATTCTATTCATCTTCATTCTTTCAGGTTCTTCAAACTGCAAAAGATCAACTCAAGTGGTCTCTTCTTAAGTGACCCTTTACTCTCAAAGTCTATTTAATTAGAGTTATCTGGAAAAAAAAAAAAAAAAACATACAGATACCATTGCTATGCATCTGTTTTAGAACTTAATAGAAATTTCTACAAGTATCTTAATTGTCTTGAGGTTTTTCTTGTTGAACTGGTCTTGATCGAAAAAAAAAAAAAAAACAACACATCATCATATTGTACCAGAGGAAATGTAACAAAAGCAGAATAACATTGTAAGCTGGTTCACTGAAGCAAAATTGAAAAGTCGCCTTACAGGAAAGAAACAGGGATTCCAACTCAATTCAGCTGTGTCAATCAGTGTTCAGGACCAGAGCAAGGAAAGATGGCAAATAATTCTGATGGAATTCTTAATTTGTTTTTAGTAATATTAAAATAAGATCCGTCAGTTTTGTTCAAGTGTCCCTGGTCACAGAGGGTTCCCTTAGGTATACTACTAGCAATGTATCTTTTTTGTTTTGTTGTTTTTGTTAGTTTTGTTTGTTTGTTTGTTCTTTTTTAAGCTAAACAGCTCTTTTAGTTAGCCTGTGAAGGTGAATAAATTTGTGGATGACTTTTATTGGAAAGATGGTCAGATTTAGCAGCTGACAGAATACATGTACATCAACTAGAAATAATAATAAAATGGCACTTGAATGGTATTTCTTGAGTGTAATTTTTCTTAGTTCTCAAAAAGGTACTAAGTTCCTGCTGGGCACTGAGAGCCTCATAACCTATTACATCCAAATGGAACTGGGTAATAACCGAATAACTCGCATTCAAATACACCACATATACACAAGGTAAATTCAATGAATGCTTTATTAAATAAACGTCATTATATATATATATATATATTTGTCACAAATAGCTTACTTTGGTATAATTACAAAACCCTGTACCTCTGTGAATATTGTCTTGCAGTTTTTTTGTTCAATTTTTAATCAATGAATTATTTTCCAACAATTAAAGGTTCTTATAATTTTCTCTTGGCTAAAGGAGGCATTCTTCATAGCTGTGCTTGATGCTTTATTCATGTAAAACATCACGTGAAAAAACGAATGGGCTTATTTAAATAACCTTGTACCTTTCAACTTGCATAACAGCTTTTATCATCCAACTGAGCTTTGTAGAGTACAAATAACACAGAAGACAAGTACAAATATTGTGATATTTGTACTCCAGAAATATCCACGAAATTAACCCGCACTGAAATGTCAATTTGATGCGTTGGATAATAAATCTCTTATTAGACGTTTTGTTGTGTAGTATCATTGAGTATTTTCACTTGTTATTTGTATTTTGACTTGTCCTACAGGCTCGTCAAAATACGGCACAACTCATAAAATACTCAGCGATACTACACAACAAAACATCTAATAAGATATATGAATTAGCATAATGAAAGTGATTTCTCTTTTTGACATGGTATAAAAAATATTTCAATTTTTTTTTCTTAAGTCTTTATTTTTGCTATTTTTCTCCTTGTTGGTTGCCCTGAAAAAAGTAATCTTAGGGCTAGATGAAAAGGAAAGGTTATAAAAATATGTAACTCCCATCACTTTGAATGCCCACCCTATTCTTGGGGTCATTAGTTATGGTCTGATTGGCAGATTGGACCATGTTGGTTTTTGTTGTGTGACATTCTACGAAAAGGGTAGTTACTACTCGTCATTAAATTTCACAAGTTATGTCATCAGAGAGGATCAAAGTACTATCAGAACTTTTCAAGTAACTATTGTTGAAACTACTATAACTACAAAAAAATACTTCTGCTGTTTTATCATCCACTTTGTCTTGTTATCTTTGAGAGTTTTCTTTGCTTGGACTTGCCTTATCTATGGCATCCACACACTGCCTGTAGACAAAAATGCATATAAATTAATTGTGGTATTAAATTTAAAAAACTGCACCTCTCGCAATAGTCCATTTTTGATAAATCAAACTTCTAACATGGCTAGGAGGCTGGGGGGAATAAAAAATACAACAAAAGAAATTAATTATTCATCCCTCAACCTTGATGTGATTTCTTTTGTTTTATTCCTCCAAGTCTCAGAGCCAAGTTTGAAGTTTAATACACATCAAAAGTGGCCTATTACATAGTTTTGGATGAGGTCAAGAAAAATATTAGGATTTGTCAGTGGGGGAAAAAAGTCCATTCATTCTCAAAGTCAAAAGTTGAAGGAAAAGAGTAATCTATACGTGAGACAATGAAAAATCACAATATCAATTTTTGATGACTGAGTTTCAATTATTGTTTTATCATTTCATTACTGAACTTTTTTCCTTAATATTGTTCAAAATAGTTCTTTGACAGCCTGGTGAAAGGACTTTCCATTTCCCACTAAGAAGTATGATCACCACTTTGCTGGAAAACCAAACTAGACAGTCTTAAAGGGGTAAGTTTCTAAAGAAACTGTGGTGCTGCGTCAGCGGGGGTAACAAGGTAATTTGGTTATATCAACTAGGTTGAAATTGTAAATTGGCCACCATAAACAGTTAAAAAGCAGATGTTTCAAGCATTAGCCCTTTGTCAGAGCACTCTGATGAAGGGCTAACACTTGAAAGCAGATGTTTCAAGCGTTAGCCCTTCGTCAGAGCACTCTGACAAAGAGCTAACGCTTGAAACATCCGCTTTTTAACTCTTTAAAGTGGGCAATTTACAATTTCAACGTAGATGATAAAACCAAATTCTCTTGATGGTATTTCGCATATGCAGAATATTAGCTTTAAGCAGTAATTTGCAAAACAAGTGGTAGGCTCTCTGCCATTGAAAAGGAAGAAGAAAAATACTTCAGATGATAGAGTATAACTTACTTGTATAAATAAAAGAAAATGTAACCACTGTGTTGTCTTTTGTAGCGAACTGAGTGTTCTGCAACCTAAAGTAAAACAAAAATTTACCATATTAACTTCACTTATGAAGATCAATTTCTACGCTATCTAGTCACAATTTTAAAGGGAAGATTTGTGGGTTTGACCTTTTTTCAACTGTTTGAAGTACAGAAAATTGAAAAAACATGGGGCTCTTTTCTTACTGTATATAAATTAAAATTTTAAGCCTAGCAAGTAAGGATGAAGAAGTAATTAGAATACCTTTGTTGCTGCAGAGTCATCATAACTTGTCCACTGTTTGGTTTTGCAATCATACACATCTGAAATATAGTGTCCTGGTGCAGAGAGAGTCATTCAAGAAAAGCACACAATCAGGCAAATCTTAGACTACAAGTCCACCCTCTTTTACAGCAAAGTCCATTATGTAACTCAGAAACAAATGAGCCAAAGAAAAAAATTGAAGTTAGAATGTGGTGCTCCCAAGCAAATAGTTCTGTGCAGCAAACCAACTTCAATTCTTGGGGATGATTTGTTTATGAGTCACATAGCAAACTTATCCAAATCAGAGGGACTGCTAAAAGTTTTGGGAAATCTCAAACCATTTTCTGACTGGGGTTTTGTATTAGCTTGATGGGAAAGAAGCTATTGAGCTCACCTGAAGTAGAACTTGTGCCAAGATGGCTGACAATACTGATCAGTCTGTATGAGTGTGTAGACAGCTTGGGCTCTCCCTCGTCATCCTGGCGACATAACAAATATGCAAATAAAAGAAAAGCACATACACGTGGAACCTTGATTTAAAGAACCTTTATATAACGAAGTCCTTGGTATGATGAACAATACTTCAGTTTTAGCCCACCTAAAGTTACAGTAAAATGTATGCAACAGAACCTCAATATAACAAACCCTTGATGTAACGAACCAGTTTCCCCAGTCCCTTGCCACTTAGTTAAATCAAGTTTCCACATATATCAAAGAACGGAAAGTAATTATTAAGCAGTTGCATTTCCTAGGACATTTATTGACTGCATCCTAGTCAAATCAAATTTTGAACTGTTAAATTTTGAGAAAAGAAAAGTAAGAAACATCAAAATCCTATGCATTGTCTTATTTTTGACCTGCTATCAGCTTCCCAATTCTGGATACTACAAGAACAACTGGAACAGTATAGAAAAATATATTTAATTTGAATTTATTTAAATTTACCTCAAAAGTAGGCTCTGTTAAATTCTCAGGGTCCACTGCAGCTGGTGATACAGCCTTGGCAGATCTCAAGTCCCGCCCTTCAAAATCTAAAGAAATAATCAAACAGATACCAAATGAAGACATATATCTTATTAACCAAGCGCGAGGGCCGTACTGGGAGAATATCGGCCTGAGGTCTGTACAAAAAAGACCGAGGGCCGATATTCTTCCAGTGTGGTCCCGAGAAAGCTTGGTTAATAAGAGATTTATTACACGACTGAAGTTCAAAGGGATACAAGTGCGGTATCATTCGGGACCATTCGGGACAGTGCCCGGTCCAATACTGAGAGAATATTGCCCGGCAATAGAGCATTTTGATTGGTTGATTTTAGTTATTGGTCCTCTGTCTTCCCGAGTCGTGTAATAAACTGACATACTTAACCCTTTAGTACCAAAGATCTTATTGCTGACTCTCCCTTCTAGCTACTACATATTAACTTGTAAATTAGTT
Organism: Stylophora pistillata; assembly: GCF_964205215.1. Lineage (NCBI taxonomy): Eukaryota > Metazoa > Cnidaria > Anthozoa > Scleractinia > Pocilloporidae > Stylophora > Stylophora pistillata. The sequence continues at coordinate 20,207,902 of NC_142532.1, forward strand.
ACCAAAATTTAGTGTTGGATCAAGGTAAAAACTTTTACCTGATAAGTTTGAGTATTCTTATCACCTTACAAGGCTGTGCTCTAAGAAAAATTGAAGGGAGCCCAGTGCTCTGAAGCTGTGAAATCCAGAGTGCCCTGCATATGCTTTTAATGAAAAAACTAAGATTTCTGAGTTTCCAAAAAACAAAAGTAGGGCACCAGGGGCCACCAGGCGCTGCTTGACTACAGCCCTACCTGTTTGCTAGATAATGTATGGATATTACTGGGCTGTAAGCAGAAACTTAGACATGAAGGGCAATTTCCCATATGGAAAATTATATGCTAGACACTCATCCATGGGTTTAATTATGGTTTAAATGTTCATTTAGTTTAGAGGGCATTTTACAGATTTGTCTCTGATAACTTCACCTTGCAAACTCAGCTGCAAGGCCCTCTTCAGATCTTCATCTTCTGTCTGGTGATAATAATTTAATAGTTAATAATAGTAACTGCCTAATACCAAGCTGTCAAGAGTTCAACTCCATCATTCTATTACTGCTAACATCATGATGAAACATTTGGAAAGCTTTGGAGCAAAAACTCTCCCTCAAATTTTGGCCATGTTACAAAAGTGCTTCAGGAGTTGCTGATTTTGCAATGTTCTTTATTTCAAAGATAAATATGGTTTGAAACTTTTTTGTTCACACCTAGTTTTCAAGATATAACTTATTGGATAACTGTCTCCTTCTGGAAGAAATGTCAATTCTTGGGTAGTCTCCTTGTCTTTACAGAAAGAAAATGTTCTCTTGTTTTTGAGGAATGCGAGCAATGAAAAGAATACAGTTAAGGAAGTGAAATTCTTTCTGAGATGCAATTTCATATAAGTTTTACAATAACCATCTGCAATTCATTTCTCACCTGGTCTTGAAGGCTCATGTTGATTGCCTTTTTGATGTCTTCATCACTAAAACTTTGGACCTCCCAGCTGCTCTTGCCTACAACCTCATTACCAATGGCATTGGTTACAGGAGTGTTACTCTCTTTGACACCATCATCAAAAAGATCATCATCAAAAAGATCCCCCTCAAATTTTCCTAGCATGGGCGTTTTACTCAAGCTGAAATTTCTTTGAAGCATTCGTTTCTGAACGGAACTACTCGTTCTTTTTTTGATACAAATCTTAGGAGTGCTGTTTTTTAGGACAAATCCTTTGTCTACACTAGTTTCTAAGCTTGAATCTTCCCCACAGCTTTTGTATCCCCCAGTATCATTCAAACTATTGTCAAGATCGTGGGAAATATCTTGAGTAGCCATTTTGATTGGAGCGCCTCCTTTTAAACCAACAGGTCCTTCAGCTTTGCTGTTCTGAGCCATAAAAACTAAATCTTCATCAGAAATTTCACTCAATTGATTAAAATCATCACTGTCAAAATTATACGTTGCATCTTCACTCAAATCTTCCGTTTCTGTATTGCATTCAGCAGCATCTGTGTTGGGTTTTTGTTCAAGTCCATTCAATTTTGCCATTGATTCTTTTTCTGCAGATTTGGTACTTTCAGCCAAAGCCCATTTTATCTGCTCCTCTTCTGTATCCTCCCAGATTGGAGTACAATATTGAGGCTTGATCTCCACCCCTTCAACTTCAATGACATCTTTATCACCAATTGTTGGCTGATCAGTAACACAGCTAACAAGGTTGGAATAACCATCGCTGATATTTGATGTTGTATCATTGCTCAAAACTATGGCCGAAGTATTGCATTTGGCATCATTTTCATTTGTTTCTTGTTTTGCAGTTGATTCTTTCTCTGCTGATTTAGCACTTTCAGCCAAAGCCCAATCCATTTGCTCCTCTTCGGTATCCCCCAGGACTGATTTATACCTCAATGGTGATTGATGTAATGGTGCAATCCTACTCCCATCAAATTTAGTGATATCTTTGACATCAGTTTTTTCAGAATCATGTATCTGTTCATCCATCTGGTCATGAAACCTTCCATTTTCAGTGACCCTATCTAGCTTGGAAACACCCAAGACCTGCATCTCATCGTCTGAGAAATTTTTTGTGTTCATCAGGGTATCTCTGGCAGCACTGTTGACAAAAATGCAAGGATCAGAATGATTTGAAACCATTTTCATAAAAAGAATAAAGGCTAATAGTTTCTAAAGAAACTGTTTGGCGCTGCATCAGTGGGGGTAACGAAACAATTTGAATATATCAACAAAGTTGAAATGGTAAATTGGCCACCATTATGGTTATAAAAGCTGACGTTTTGAGCGTTAGCCCTTCGTCAGAGCATTAGCCCTTTGCCCTTCGCTCCGATGAAGGGCTAACGCTCGAAACGTCAGCTTTTATAACCGTAACGGTGGCCAATTTACCATTTCAACTTTGTTGATATATTCAAATTATTTTCATAAAAAGTTAACCTGGCCTTTAAGCCCTAACGTCAGTGAGCTTATTCTAACAAGTAGAATTTTTTTTACAATCAAGAATTTGTTTTCATTTCCTTTATTTTCATCACCTTAATGTGTGATTCATGGGTGATATTGTAAGGAGAAATTAGTTGCTGGTCACTCTTAAAGGGTCCAAGGGCAAAGGTAAGAAAATTTGCTTATGACAAGTATCTAAATATAAAACATTTTTTTTATTAAACAAAAGACTGTCAGTTACATGCAGTGCCTATTAAAATTATCATTTCACTTTTTTAATTTTTTTGTACCTTGTGAAATTTTCATTTGAGAAGGAATGTGATAGTTTCCTCCTCACAGAGGGAGAAGGTTGAAAGTGACAGAAATCCTCATCATCATCTTCACTGATTAAGTGGCGTTTCTGTGGTTTACGGCCTGATTTAGAAGGACTCCTGGGACAAAAAATAAGAACAATTAAACAAAAGATGACTCATTCCACCTTGCAAAATAGATATTTATGTCTTGGACTTAAAAGAAAGAGGGAACAGGACCTTTATATGCATAAAATCTAAACATCCTAAAAGTGATATCTGATGCTAAACCAGATCTGTAAAGATCAAAACTTTATGTGGCAGCTGTGAAGACCTAAATGTCAATTATCCACACTGATTTCTCAGTTTTAGTGACTACCATGACAAACTTCTGCCCCATTTTTGGTTAGCAGAAAATTGGAAATGTTTTGGGAGGCACATCAAGTTCAAGTCCAACCCTCAAATTCACAAAATTTTAAACTTGCAAATATTTCATGCTACACATTTTTACAAATATTGCAAATATTTCATGCTACACATTACTTACAATTTGAGCGATGGCTTTGGTTGGAATGTGAGAGGAGGTGTAGATTTTGTTGAGCATAGCATACCTATGGAAAGGAGGAACCAAGAATACATGAGGAATACTTCAGGAGAAACCATGAATAGTGTTAGTCGCATTGGAGGCCAAATGAGGTCACATTTTCAGGCCCTAAGTAACAATGGCCATGAACTTCCTAGGAGGAAGATGTTGTGTTGATACTTACTGAGGTTAATGAACCTTTCAATTTTAATCTTGTCTTGCCTCTTTGCTTGTTCTTCAGTGAAGTTGTCAAAGCCATACCTCTTCAAGTGCAGAATCAGCACTCTGAAAGAAAAGATGACAAAATATCTTATGACGAACACGACCTTAATAAATTCAATTATTATCCAATTGTGCTTCAGAGAGTACAAATAATGCATGAGATGAGTACAAATATCATGCAATATTTGTACTCCTGAAATATCCATGAAATTCGCCCACACTGAAATAACAATTTGGCATGTTGGATAATAAATCTCTTATTACCGGTAATCGTTTTGTTGCGTAGTATCGCTGAGTATTTTTACTTGTTGTTTGTATTTTGACTTGCCCTACTGTCTCGTCAAAATACAGCACAACTCGTAAAAATACTCAGTGATACTACACAACAAAACTTCTAATCAGATATATACATTTAAGTCAATTTAAAGAGAGTATAAGATAGCCAGCCAAAAATATTTGTGTATTCTGTAGTGACTGTTCAACACGATGTAGTGAGTTTAATTTTTTGAACCCTTTACACCCTAACATTAGTATGCATTTTCAAAAATTTCTAATTAACTAAGGTAAATAGATGTAACCCTTTCACTCTGAATATTTCATTGGTGATTCTCTTACTGTCTTCTATACAATTCTTATTTATTTATTTAATTTCTATTTACCAGTTTAAGTCCTCACTCTCAACAGAGTATCGCAGACTGCATTAACCAACCCACCCATCCCACCCCAGGGGAGGACATCCACCACACAGTAATCTCGTGTGTGGGAAATTAACGTCTCCTACCCCTAACCCGGCAGGAGACAGGGCCTACGGTTTATTCATCCTTATCCAAGAAGACTAGAATATCTATCCATTTCTTGATCTTATAGAAAAGTAGCAAATTCTCCTCAGTTATTTTACGACCATGAATATTGGTCCAGCTGAGGCTTAAACCCTCGACCTCCCGCACAACACAATCTGGTGCTTTAACCAACTGAGCTAACCGGGAGGCGGTTACGATATTAGTTTGAGAGAATTTGGTATTGGATCGTCTGATAATCCCCTGATTGTCTTTTTTCCCTATTCTCCTTACTTGCCTGCTTGATATTGTATTGCTATTGTAAGGAGAAATTCTGTCTTGGTTACTAATGGGAGGGTCACTTGGCTTGAGTAGAGACTTACCAGTGAGTGGCAAATCTCTACCTTAGTAAGAAGGATAAGAGGCAAAACTAACCTTGGAAGCCTACTGAAACTGTGTGAAATAACAGCTTCCTTAGACTCACATTTGCCGCATGTGTACTCAAGCTGTTCATCCTAAAATGAGATAAAAAGTAAAAATGTTACTTTAGTGAGATGTTCTTGAGATCACTTGAACATAGTCATGCAAACTTACCCTTTTAAATCCAAGTAGTAGTTAATCTCCTTACTGTCTCTTATACGATTCTATTGAGGTTAGTTTGGAGAATTTGGTATTGGATCTCTCCTAAATGACCTTTTCTTTATTCTCATCACTTGTCCGCTTGATATTGTATCGATATTGTAAGGAGAAATTCTGTTTTGGTCACTCATAGGAATTTAAGGATTGATTCAAAGTTCAGTTTTTCCAGTACTGCTTACCTCAAAGTGTTTCTCCACCAAGGTTTGCATGCTGATGGCTGAGCTAAATGGAGACATGTCTGAAGAACTGCACCTACAAAATGAACACATGAAGTGAGGAACCGTCAATTCCTGTAAAAGTTATGGCACTTTTCAACAAATAGTGACCTATGGAGTTGGAAGAAATCATTAAAGATTTTATTTCTGCTGCTGTTCATTGTCTTGCAGAGCTCTTGGGAAACAGTTATGATGTCCGAGAACATTTTTAATGAGTTGTGATCAAAGCATTTTAACCCATTTTTCTTGTTTCCATTTCAATATGACAAATACTGTGAAGACTGATGGCATCATAAAATGAAATAACAAGTTTGGCTCAGAGTGTTAGACTTTGCATGTTGTTGAAAGGTACTGACAGAAGTAAGTTTTAATCAAATTTAAAGGAAGAGTGTCCTGTATAAGTAAAGATGAGTTGGAAAAAAAAAAAGCTTGGATAGAGGATATATACTCACAGAACTGGGATGTCAAGAGAAAATGCATGGTATATCTCTTCTTTTGGAACAGATTCTCCACACCTAGAAGTCAAAGTTTTTACATTTTATATTTATAGCAGTCATGGAAAAATGTTTAAACCAAAAGTTCATACCCTAGTTTCAATGCAAGGGTGAAGTAAGAGGTAAGACATCAGCTTGGGAAAAAGTGAGGCGGGGGGTGAGGTAAGTGAAAAGACAAAAAGAGGGGTTGGGGAGGAGAGGAGTGGGTTTTCAGTAAGAGTTAGAGTCAACAAAAGAATAAAGGGGGGAGGGAGAGAGAACAAAAGAGTAGAGGGGGAGACGGAAGAGAAGACTGGGAGGAGGACAGATAAAAGGAAAGGACATAAGGAGAGACTGAGGAATAAGAGAAGTGAAGTAAAAAAGGAAGACCAAAAGAAAGGGGAAGGAAGAAAAACAAGAAAGAACAAGGACAAAAGTAGGGGAAGAGGAGACATTATCAAAAGAAAGCTCAAGAATGAGAAAGGGAAGATGAAAAAAATGGGGAGGAGTGAAGATGGGAAAAAGGAGGGATGGAAGAGAGGCAGGGGGGGTAAAAAATGAAGAAGGGAGTAACAAGGGGGTGAAAGGAGAAAAAAGGGAGGGGAAAGAGCAAAAGCAAATGAGGAGGGACAAAGGGGAAGAAGGTCTGAGTAGGATACAAGTTTACTTTTATAGCTACATAACAGAAGTACCACTTCGTAATAAACTACTTACTGTTTACAGATGACTGTGTGGACCACTCCACTTTCAAAAGATCTTGTCACAGGACATTGTAAATCTGCTAACTACACAGGAGCAGAAATGGAAGTCTATTAACTTCAAAGTACAATTTTGTTGTGACCCCAATTTTTACCACTGGTTTCAACCTCAAATAACATACAATAGCCCATTGCCAAATTGCCTTCGGCCTCTTTTTCAAAGCAAGTCGTGGTGCTCATCCTTTCATGTGATAATAAGTTTTCATTCACATGCAAATTAATCTTATTTTCATAAGAATGATTAAGTACCAGGCCTCACTTTAAATAGGGGCTGAAGGTAATTCAGAAATGGCCTAGTTAAGACTGTATGTTTGGCAAGAGTGATTCGCTAACATTTCAATTTTTTAGAAATGAAATGTAAAAATTATCATCATAATGATAATAATGCAACTTTGAAATTAAACAAATATCACCAGTGCAAACAGCAAATCTTCCACAAAATTCTTACCATTGGGTTACTTTCTTTTGAGGTATCTTTGGGAGATGGCGAGTTAGATTTGCTCACATCATCCTTCAGCTGATCGAAGACCTGACAAAGGAACTCATGAGCATCCTAGAAAAAAAATCAACTAAAATTAAATTGAAACTTCTCTACAATAACATTTCACCTTAACCCTTTGACTGCTAAGATAGACTCCTAATAGTAACATCACCCACCCCTATTTGTATTTGTATTTATAGATTCGTACAGTGTACAGGTGAGAGAACAATAGGACTCGTAGTCCCCTACTAGGTTGACCCACCTAAATCAACCCCAACCCACCCAACCCACCCATCCCACCCCAGGGGAGGACATCCATCACACAGTAATCTCGTCTGTGGGAAATTAATGTCTCCTACCCCTAACCCTGCTGGAGATGGGACCTCCATTTATTCGTCCCTATCTGAGAAGACTAGAATATCTAACCACTTCTTGATGTTATAGAGAGGTAGCATATTCTTCTCAATTATTTTAAGACCTTGAGTGTTGGTCTGACTGGGGCTCGAACCCTCGACCTCCCGCACAACAGCCCAGCACTCTATCCAGTGAGCTAACTGGGAGACTGAAGCTTTTGATTGTTAACCAAATTCTCCTTAGCAGCACCTCAGGAAATGTATAGAGAACAGTATGGAGAATATGCATACTGATGTTAGGGTGTACAGGGTTAACCCATTTCCAATTGAAAAAAAAATTATTTCCTAGACTCAAGGCAAGATCCACAAAAAATCTGAATAAAATATTCAGTAATTCTCATTTGCTAAAAAGTTTGTTATTCTTCAAACAACCAGCTCCAGGTGCAGGTAATTTTTAGGCTAGGCTTTTACTATCTCTCACAAACAAAAGGTGAACTTCCTGCCACACAATGAATGAGATGTATGTTGCAGCATCACTAACATGTTGATGATATCCTGAAAAACGTGTTGCAGCTTCAGAGATTGTTCGCTTCAGTTTCCTTAAACAGTTCTTAAGCACCTCTAGATTTCCACACTTTCTTTTGCACATTAGAACACTATGAAGACATCTGTGGAAAAAAAAAAATGAAAACCAGAGGGAAAATTAAACCACTTACTGGTAGCAAACACTAAATTCTACTGGTACTGTAACAATAATATTCTGTTAAGTCACCATCAACCCAAACCAGACCATCAATCAGTTTCAGTTGTCAATCATCACAAATTATCAACAACAACAACAGCGTTTATTTAAACACGATAAAAAATTCAGCAAAAGCTGATGTGGTCGTGAACAAACAATAAACTAAATTCCTAACTAATTACAAGAAGACTAATGCAAGATTTCTACATATTTACAACAATAAAAATTCTACATAGTACATCATTATAATATACGTGGCTTAAAAATACACTTGAGTGACTTTTGAAAAGCATCAACATCTTGACCGAGTAATTGACTTGTATGAGTATGATTTCTTGACCATATCGGTCTTAGGTCTAGGTAACTTAAATGTCATTTTCCTCCTGAGGTCGTAACTACTTACATACTTTTCAAAACGACAGTTCATAGGACATGGTAGAAGATGACAATAAGCCTGATGCGCTAAGATTAATAATCGTTTCTCATACATAATCTCTAAGGTATTCCATTTTACTGTGGCAAAAACCTCCTTGCTTGGCATACACCAATCCAAGTTAAATATTATTTTTGCTGCTCTAACATGTATAGATTCTAAGGTTTAGAAAACACTCGACCACAAGAGCCCCAAACTAACATACCATATGTCACAGATGGCAAAATAACCTTAAAATAGAAATCAGTTCTCACCTGTTTAGGCAGGAAATACAAGGATTTAAGTAAATTCAACTTCTGTGTAAATGACTTCACTAATTCCGATACATGATGATCCCATTTAAGAGCATTGTCTATCTGAACACTTAGGCATCTTGTAGCAACAACCTCCTCGATAACATAATCACCCATCTTAATAGCTTGTTTTGGCCCAGTCAAATAGCAGAAAGTTTAATTCAACTCAAGTTGCAAATTATACCAAGTTTTCAGTCAACATACTGTGAAATATAAGTCAACCTAAAAGTCATATACTATATCCAACTTGTCAATCACTTGTAAGGATGTATTTCTACATCCACATTTCCTGGATGAGATGACACTCCATCCCAAGGTTACCCCACACCATTTCCTCAGGCATCTTTGAAACCTTGACTGTATATACTTACCTACCCAACTCTACTCTTGGAGGGAGAAAGGCACTGCAAGAGAAGAGTCCACCCGAGAACACAACACATTGACGTAACCTTAACCCCTGACCCATTGACCTGGAGTCAGCACACTAACCATATATTTAGGTTACCATGTCTCCCATGAAAAAAAAAAACAAAACAAAAAAAAAAACAAAAGAGGATGAAGGTACTTTTACACTTACTTGTACAGACAGTGTGGATGAACATTTTCCAACAAAGCTCTGTTTGAAAGATCCTGAACAAATGGTGGCACACCAAGTAATGACTGAAGAATGGCATTCATGTAGCAAGTATTCCCCAAGTTTGAAAAGCTGCAACCAAAAAAATTTAATTCATTTATATTAGATTTGATTTAATTGAGTTACAATGTAACAAAGCTTACTGCCAAGAGCCTAATGGGCTCTTCTGGTCAGTGATCACTGTCACAAGCATACGCTCATGTGCAACAATGCAACCTAAATATTTACTGTTCACATCTTTGAGTTTTAAATTCTGCCCAACTTTTGAATTATTTTAATTGAGAGAATTTGATGTTCAATCAAACAATATCCCTTTTTTTAAATTTTCCTTTTTTTTAAGTTTTCCTTTAAACTTGTAGTCTTCTGGCTTAAAATGTATTGGTATGGTGAGAGGAAAGTTCCTTTTGGTCACTCCAAGAAGTGAAAGTGGATTTTAAGATGTACTGAACCTTTTGTAATTTGGGTACCCAAAAATAAGCCATGGGCAAGTTCAGCATCTAAAAAAATATTGTTAACTATGATCATAATAAATATATCTCATTAGACATTTTGTTGTGTAGTATCGCTGAGTATTTTTACGAGTTGGGCTGTATTTTGACGAGCCCATAGGGCGAGTCAAAACACAAATAATGAGTAAAAATACTCAGCAATACTACACAACAAAACGTCTAATAAGTTATTTACTATCCAACACGCCAAACTGTTATTTCAGTGCGGGCGAATTTCGCGGATGTTTATTTACGGGTAGTGCGTGACAGAAGTATGCGAAGCGGAACGGAATTAGCGCATTGTTGTGTTGCTGTTTCTGTTTTCTTCATGAAGAAATTTTCTGGTCGTCAAGCTGTTTTTCTTTGTTCCATTCATCTAATGAACTTGGATCTATATTTGCCAGTCGTTCTGACTCTTTGTCATCAGAAATATGATTCAAATTGTCTGTCATTTGTTTTTTTTTTCCGTAACTACAATCCAATTCTTCGCTTGCACAATGCGAGAAAACCTGTTTAACTGGTATTCTATAATAGACAAGTACAAATACCACGTGATATTTGTACTCGTCTATGGCGTTATTTGTACTCGTCTAGGTGTAGTTGGATAATAATACAGGAAATTAGAGTGCTTGTCCTTACCCTGTTAATGCAAAGTCTTTCTCATAGAGATGCTTCTCACGGGATCTGAAAGATATCTGACTTGTCAGACGCATTGTTTGAGGTGCAGGCATCAAGCCTGGACCCCTGACATTCTTGGCAGATTTCCTATGAATGAAAATGAACTGTTATGAATGTCTGTCTATCACCAGATCAGGGCCAACTTGTTTGAAAGGCAGTTGGAAAGAATTTAGGACAATTAATATTTTAATTTGTCCTTCATTTCTCTTGAAATAAAGTGGATATTGGGGCTCATATTTTGAGGTGTTTTGCCTTAGCACAAGAGGAAACTGAACAAGAAAACATACACTTGAAAAAATACACTGACATATATTGCAAATTACCAATATGAGAATTTTCAATTGTGATAAGAATTTTCAATTTCAACCCTTAAAAATACACTCTTGAAACTGTATGCAAAGCTTCAAAACTGAATCAAAAAGTGTTGGCTAACCCTTGTTTAGCTTGTGCTGTGAAAAACTTGGCCCAAATGAATGATCTGACTTGTACTAAATAGTAATCTGCTAGACTGCCATCAATAAGCACACCCAAGCTCAACTGAATTATATCTTATTAACCAAGCTCGAGGGCTGTACTGGGAGAATATTGGCCCGAGGTCTTGACAGAACGGACCGAGCACAGCTCGGTCCGTACAAAAAAGACCAAGGGCCGATATTCTTCCAGTACGGTCCCGAACAAGCTTGGTTAATAAGAGATTTATTATACGACTGAAGTTCACAGGGACACAAGTGTGGTATCATTCGGGACCATTCGGGACAGTGCCCGGTCCAATACTGAGAGAATATTGAGCGGCAATAGAGCATTTTGATTGGTTGATTTTAGTTATTGGCCCTCTGACTGCCCGAGTCATGTAATAAATAGTCCTTTATGCCAAATGACAAAATTAGCAATCTTTCTCCTCTCATCCCCTGGGTTTCTAAAACAGCTGGGTTAATCAGAAAATCTCTTTCTCTTGTCCAACCATAATACTCTGAACCTCAAATCCACCAGCAACAGGTCTTGTAACAGAATGGTTCATTCCCTACAGTCACTTGTGGCCAAATGTGTGTCGTATTGTTACTCTCACTTGAAGATGTATCCATAATTAGGTCATAACTAACCACTTCCTTGCTCCCCACAGTTAGCAAATCACAAAAATAAAGCAAAGCTGAAAGGATGTGACAGGCCTTTTTCACTCTCTCCCCCATGCCACACCCCTCTCCCCCATGTCACACCCCTCTCCCCCATGCCACACCCCTCTCCCCCATGCCACACCCCTTTCCCCCATCCCCTCCCCACCCTCAAGGATAGCCAATCAGGACGTAAAATGTGCATTATCTTTCCACCTTGCATAACAGGCCAAAAGTAATTTTTTAAATCACTGACCAATTACTTGGAGACTGCATTAAATTTTGTGATCCATAAAATGAAGTGACTGACTTCCCACCACTGGATGTATTGCTGAGATTATCTGTAATTAATTAATCAAAGACAGTTTTAAACCCAGAACTTCACTGAAGATAAACCTACAATTCCTAAAACAATAAAAAATACATTGTATCTATAGTTACGGTTGAGCACTGAGAGAGAGAGAGAGAGAGAGTCAAAATTTGGATTAAAAATCTGGTGTGTAGTTTGAACATAGTTCCTTCTTGTAATTTCAACACAAACCTCTTGCAAATGTTTTATCCACAAGAGGGGTTTTATTTGGTGGTCTGTTTGATGAAGGTGGATTCATCTGCTTGGCATGGAGATTGCGCTGAACACTGGGGGTTGGCCTGAAAAATTGAATTGATCAACAAAAACAGAATTGCTGATAGTGTTCATTTCACAATGTCCATTGAATCTTAGGTAGCAGTAAAAAGCATATCCAAGAGATAATAGCACTAATTGACTTTTAATTAGTATATACTAAAACAGTGGATAGCATTGAAGGTGCACTCTGATTGGCTAGTGAAACTCCGATTATCCTTTGCTATTTACCTCAGAGCAACTCGGGAAAAAATGGCGTCCCGGTTTGCATCCATGATAAGTGAAGAAATCACTCAAATTAATGACAGTGGTGTATATTGTCTCACTGTTCTAGTATATACTAAAACAACTATTCACCTCATTGTCGGTGGTTAGCAGTGGATATTTACCTTGCTGCCTCGTGGCTCGGTGAATATCCACCACTAGCCACCTCCACTTCAGTGAATAGTTGTTAACTATAACATTAGATGCCAGCCACTGCTAGCCTGGGTCAAGGGATAAGGAACTTACTTGTTTGTCCTTCCAGAAGGTGATGATCTGAGCAGGTTTCTTCGTAAAGGTGATTTATAATTCATTCTGGGCGTGGACACATTGGAATGGGTGTTGTTCAAGGGCAAGTTCTGGGATGAAAAAATGTTTAAGTAATAATTATCTATTCAGTAATAATAATCTATTAAGTAATGTACAGGAATCAAATCACATTTTTAGTAAACAATTGATAACCATGGAAAGATAGGTGAAGTTAAACAAGCCTAGAAACCCATTTATTCCCTTTTATTAAAGAAGTTTTTTGTCTAAAGTTACAGTGAGTATCACTATTTCCAGTTGATGGGATACCAGCCTATTTTACCCCGACATCTCTCAACCCTTCACACCCTTACATCAGTATACAAATTCTCCATACTATTCTTTATACATTTCCTGAGGTACTGACTGGGAGAATTTGTTTAACAATCAAGAGCTTCTTTAGTTGGTGTAATTTTCTTTATTCTTGTGACCTAAATATGTGATATTCAGGGGCATAGCCAGGATTTTTCAAAGGGGGGGGGGGTCACAGAGGCTACTCACCAGATTGTCATGTCGACCTCCACGCCGTGCATGTTTTACTTAATGTTACAGTTTTGGGACGAGCAGTGAGAGTATAGTGGGCAGGCCAAGATATTGTCATGGTGTTTTCACCACCTGAATATTGTAGGTTGTTTGCTCAAAAGAAGGCCTACCAAGGGGGGGGGGGGGTCACGGGTCACAGGCACCCCAGGACCCCCCCTGGCTATGTCCTTGATATTGTAAGGAGAAACTACATGCCGGTCAATCTTAGGAATCAAAGAGTTAAGCTTACCTCTGCATTTTCTATGTCTTTCCCTTTTGAAGAGGATGAAAGTAATTTACCTACAGATAAGAGATGGCAAAAATAAAAAAGTCAATTCATTTAATCAATGTATGTCAAGTAAGCTAGCATAAGTTTTTAATGGGTTACTGTAATTAGTATTGAGAATTGTTCTGTGAATCACACCATGCAAAGGATGTCAAAAACCTTTTAACTGTATAAATAGATTCAACATTAATCTTCCTAGAGAAAGATGTTTTTCGTCTTGCCACAAGCGTGGTACAATGATTAAATTCTGAGTCCCCATGAAGAATCGAACCTCAGACCTTCTGATTCAGCACTCTGATGCTCTACCACTGTGCCACAGAGACTCTGTGGTGAGCAAAGTTCACCATGCAGGGTTCGACACTTGGCTACCTACATCACTAGCCACCGGGCTGGTGATTTCTAAAATTTACAAGCCTGAAACACAACTTGGTAGCCCAGATCAATTACCCTCAAGGTCTACTTCAACCCCAAACACACAAACTTTCCTCTTAACTTATTGGCAAGGTCTTTTAAAATGATAAAGAATAGTACAAATGCTTCAAGTGCGAGGCGATCGTGCGAGGCGATGTGTAAGGCATCGCAACATTGGTAAGCACGGAGTCTGGGATCTAGCGATATTTACGATCGACATGCAAGACAAAAAAAGACACCATAAATTAGATGAAAGGCTTCTGCCATCTTTCTTGGTATTATCATTGAAATTTGAACTTTATTGTTTTTTTAATCAACTATGAACTTCAAGTAAACTAATTATTCATATAAGTTCTTTCAATTTTTCTACTAGCCAGTGGGCTATTAAACGTGGTTTTTTACTAGCCCGACCACATTTTTACTAGCCTCGGGCTACCGGGCTAGTGGAGATGTCGAACCCTGCCATGAAGTTCATATATGAAATGCATCCTGCATACTGCTAGAATCACAATGTTGATAGCATCATGTATTGCAAATAGAATACGAAAGATAGTACATTTTGAGCCCTGTAAAGAAGTTAATTTTCTTGTTTTCTCACCTTTAAAAGTAGCATTGTATGCCTTTATGCTGTTTAAGAAATCTAAAAATGTTCGTAGTTGGTTAGGTTCTGCCTCTCTCAAGTGCATAGAAACTGCTGATTTGCCTCGCTCAGTAAAAGACAATGTCAACCTGGACTCGCGGCTTTGAAGTGAAAACTTATCAGGTTTCAAGGAGAACTGAAATTAAAAGGATTGAACACAGTTTAACATTAGAATCACATCATTGAATAAAATCTTGCATTCTGATTGGTTAACGAAGCCTGGTATTTAGCGTGGAATTGCAAGTTGAAAATGAGGCTAAATGATATTGATATGCATCTGCATGTACATAACAACTATAAGGCTGTTTTCTTTTTTTTTCTTATCCTTATTCAATTATGAAATTCAAGGAAAATCCATTACTTGACTCGTGAATTTTGCATTAAATTGCACTTGAAAACTGATATCACACTCGCTTTGCGATTCGTGCAATATCACTTTTCATGTACAATTTAATGCAGAATTCTCTCCTCAAGTAATGAATTTTCCTATAACACTAAAGATTAATTACAAATTATCGGTATGTATTATTGAATTGTTTGAAAGCACAGTATAACAGAAAATCACACTAAAATAACATCACATCTTCTTCAACCTTTCAATTTCCTAGATCTCAATACCAATTCTCCTCACTCTCACCCATATATCTCTTATTGCTTAAGTGAGGAGAATCAAGAGTTGAATCAAACAATAATTGATAATTTTTTCTCTTCTCATCACCCCTCCGCAAGAAAACTTGTCAATATTTGAATGAGAAATAATTTACTGGTCACTTCTGGAAGTGATTTGTTGAGGCCCATTCAAATGCCCCTCAATCGATTAGACTTTCAAGCAACGCAACAGCCGATTTATATGCCATGCTTGAATTAAACCAGAGTGAACTAAAGAGCTAAGCAGTGAGGTTTTATGCATCATATACTCTTTCATACTCTTTCAGTTAACCTTCGGACGTCTGAGCTACGTCTTTTAAATTCAGCATCATATTTTACGCTAAAATATAGCTACCCATTTAGCTATTGCTCAATGCTATGAACTATATACAATGAACTATAAAAGGTCTTCGAATTAGCCATTCGAATTGAATGAATGGAATGGATGAACAAAACAGATATGGTTCAGGTTCTGTAGTGTAGCTATGTGCTCCGATCCTGCGTGCACGAGATAAATACACCAAAAAAATTAGCCAAGTATAGCTTTTTGACAGAGAGGTCAGCAAGCGCACAGTATTTTACTTCAAACGCAGGTGAGATAAGGAACGATTTTGACTTGGTGTTAAAAAATTATAATCATGAAAACTGAAATTACCTTCACACGTTTTGCTTTTGTAATTCCATGTATATAAAAACTGTTACTCAGTTTATAGAGAGCTAATGATCCATGGCAATATTCTAAACTATAACGTTCCACATTCGACCATTTTACTTCGCCAGACACCTCACAAAGTTTTTCTCCATCGAGAACACAATCCGCCATATTGTTTAGCGGGAAAAGTGGCAAGTAATTCATGGCAGTCTCCATATAGACTCCCTGTTACCCAGTCTCCATATAGACTCCCTGTTACCCATTCTCCCTGTGTACCCTGTGTACCCTGTGTACCCTGTGTACCCTGTGTACCCTGTGTACCCGTGTGTACCCTGTGTACCCTGTGTACCCTGTGTACCCATGTGTACCCTGTGTACCCATGTGTACCCTGTGTACCCTATGTACCCTGTGTACCCTGTGTACCCTGTGTACCCATGTGTACCCTGTGTACCCTGTGTACCCATGTGTACCCTGTGTACCCTGTGTACCCTGTGTACCCATGTGTACCCTGTGTACCCATGTGTACCCTGTGTACCCTGTGTACCCTGTGTACCCTGTGTACCCATGTGTACCCTGTGTACCCTGTGTACCCTGTGTACCCATGTGTACCCATGTGTACCCTGTGTACCCTGTCTACCCTGTGTACCCATGTGTACCCTGTGTACCCTGTGTACCCTGTGTACCCATGTGTACCCTGTGTACCCATGTGTACCCTGTGTACCCTGTGTACCCTGTGTACACAGGGTACACAGGGTACACAGGGTACACAGGGTACACAGGGTACACATGGGTACACAGGGTAGACAGGGTACACAGGGTACACATGGGTACACATGGGTACACAGGGTACACAGGGTACACAGGGTACACAGGGTACACAGGGTACACAGGGTACACAGGGTACACACGGGTACACAGGGTACACACGGGTACACAGGGTACACAGGGTGTACAGGGTACACAGGGTGCACAGGGTACACAGGGAGAATGGGTAACAGGGAGTCTATATGGAGACTGGGTAACAGGGAGTCTATATGGAGACTGCCATGAATTACTTGCCGGAAAAGTTAATTTGCCGCAAAGACTTAGGGGATATGAATATTTTCAACATGTAGGAAGGAGTGTGTTACGAACCGATAAGCCAGACAGGGGAGAGGGTGAGGCGCTCGCCGTTTAATTTTGTTACCCGTGCGATGACACAAAAAATTGTAACAGATTGCAGCATATGCAGGCATGAACAAGGTATAAGTGAAGAGTAATTAATCACAGATTTAAGAAAAATGTTAAACACAATGTAAAGAAAATATAACACCAGGAGCTATTATCAGGTTGCTAATGCTTGCATCATAATCAAGTTTCATCCCAGGGAACGGTGAAGAGGATCACCAAGTCATAAAATTAAAGTGAATTAAAAAAAGAAAAAGAAAAGATTGAAGTTGGAATGGAGTTCTTACAAATTTAAAATTGGGAAAATGTGAAGGGTAATGTAGGTCTGATTAGCAGCATGGGATGTTGCCTTCCCAAGTCAGGTTTGGGGTTTCAATTGATTCCTTTATGCTTGTGAAAGCCCCAATGTCCTAAAGCTTCCAACCAGTATGAATCAGTGAATCGGTCAAATGAAAAATATGCTAGGAAAGGATGGGAAATAGGTTCTTCGCCCTTATTATCTTTATTGCCAAGAGTTCCGAGTAATGAGCTCAAACAATTGAAGATTACTACCTGATTATCTGAATATGAAGAACTTTTTAAGAGTCCTTATAGGGCTGTTAAGAGTCTGCATCAAGAGTCAGTACACATAGATCAGGCACCTTTAAAATATCTGGAAAAATTGACTGCACTCTGTGTTTACTCAGATAAATTCCAGAAAAACAAGTGAAAGCATCCTCAAAAATTTATCATCAGTTTAATTACTGCACCACAGCATCATTAAAATACAGTGCAAATTTTGTGAAAAACCATACACCATGACAGTTCATCAAAAGTTCTTTACAATTCTTTCTAGTCAGTCACACTTCCACAACCTAACATTCAAAGTAAATACAACAAAAGCAGCTTGTCTTTGAAATTAATGGTATCATGGCACCAATCCCTCATCAGTGTTCACTGAGTGGTTTGTCACGTGTAAGCATCAGAACAATTCCAGGGCCCAGGATTCCAACGAAAAAGGCAGAGAAGGCTGCTACATGTTGAACAGGGGTCTGTTGAGAAAAGAGGTGTCACCACGTGATAAAATACTTCTATTTATTTTTAGAGGGGTTAAGGATTCAATCTACCTTAAAGTTAACACTGCTGCAACTAGTTCCAGTTTGCATAGCATTACACGAGTTATCTATTGAGCTGTTATTTTCCTGGGAGGCCATACTTCCCTGCTGTTAGGAACTTCAAAAACCATTTTGAGGCAGGGAGTCATGTATATATAAAGAATTTTAATGTCACTGCTGTCTCAGGTTTGTTTGAGGAAAAGTTTCCTTGAAGAATTGCCCAATAACTTAATTAAAAAAAAAAAGAAAACAAAAGGAGTAGTGATCTGCAGTTGACAGTTGTACTTGAATGATAGTTGTTGTTGTGGGCATTTTCATTGTTCCCAGTCTGTCTTGCCCTGTTGGAAGTTTCAATTAATAAAACACGATGGACACAGTTCGAGGCCCACTTTGACCTCAGTAGGGTCAAAACTGGCTTCATGCTTTAAATAGCAGTTTCCCTTCTGAGATAGAATAAATATATGAAAATCATATATTTGTTTGATGGACGTATGATGTACGTATGATGGACGAGGATCGTCCATCATACGTAAGTTTCCCTTCTGTTAAAAACGAAACGAAAAATTCTAATTTCTTATATTTTAAACGAAAATCAACATCGATAACTCGGTCGCAATTCGCGATCTAATCAAGGTTATATAATATCGACGCTCTAAAAGGTAAAGTTGGACATGTTGCGTGTATTATAACCGCAAAAAATATTTTACACTTCTCATTAAGGTAATGAGTGTAAGACATGAAAGGGAAAAATATAGAACAGCTATTTCAATCATGAGTCAGTCATTTAAAAAACCTTCTACAATCCTGCTGTTCGTGCAAAAACGCGTGAAGAGCACTCAACATTTTCAGGAACTACGACAAGGTCTCACCATTCTTTCGGGAGTTTCTGGCCTTCTTCCAGTGGTCATGGCTCTTCTCAGTAATCCCACTCTCATTGTATTACAAGCTTGTTGAAGAAACATTGTCTAATGTCCACTGTCTGGCTCCTTCAAGACAGAATTCTTGTCCAGCAGATACCGTGCTTTACGTGAAACAAGATGGTGGAGAGATACAATACTTATCGCTTAGCATCATGGGTAGCTTAAGTACTCAGTCCCTCTCGGTCGCAATGGTACTCGTAATTTCAATAATTTTGAGCGACAGAAATTAAAAGGATTAAAAGTTTTGAGAGGGAGGGGGGGGGGATTAGGGGCAGAGGTGAAACAAAACGTGCTTACGCTTATCAGTCAGCATACTTGAGTCCTCAAAAAGTTCTGCATTACAATTTTTCTCTCTCATCCACCATATGTATAAATTATCAATTGTTAATTGCTTTCTACAGCCTCTCAGATGACAAATTAAACTTAGTTTTAATAACAAACTGTTTTTCCAGAAAAGTTTTTCCTCTATTACAATTGTTTTAAAATATAACTGCTATCAAAACTAAATATACAAAAGTACTTAATCACAATGAGAGAAACCAGGTTTAAAATAGAATTTTCCTCATGTATTTTACAAACACCTCCTCCATATGCACTACCTAGAAAAGACATGATCATCTCTGTCACTTTTACACAGTCTAATGTTTGATGCAGTTTTATTGCATTAGCCTTCTCTAGGAAACATGGTATGTGTAGACGTTTATATGTTACATCAATGATGTAATTAAAGTTTATCTTTCTTGTTACAACATCTTTTCTTGGCTCCACATGCACTAGTTAGACTCTTTCATAAAGTGGCTCTCCCTTCAAACCAAATACTTCATAGTCTTTCACTGTGAAGTTGTAGTCTCCCATAAGGAGACTGGTTGAAGCCTGGGGACCATCATAGGAGTGAGGCAAGTTGGAGTAGGACTCAGGCTTCTCATGACACTCATCACTGATACACAGATCTGCCCCACCACCAAACATGGGTCCATATCTGATAGAAAGAAAAACAATTCCTAAAATTGATTATGGCCCTGGTCTGCTAGATCTTGGTCCTTCATCCCAGAGAATGTACTAAAGTGTGATTTTACCACAATTGGCAGTAATGCTGTAATCTGATTGGCTACTTTGCTGTTGTTGATCAGAGTATAGACAATAATGCTACTGAAATCAACATGTCACACAATGTGTCACCCTGACTGAAAGAATTGTTTTATTTGTTGTCCATATTGCAGCAAAAAACAAATCAATAGTGGTTTAGGGTGGTCAACAATGATATTTGTCATCACAGCAGTCTAACTTTTTGTGGATTTACTTGGCAGGGCCTTAGGAGTCCAAGCTGATTGTATATGCTGATGACCACCAAGTGTACTACTCAAACACTCATCCAGTTATATTGGAAAAGTGTATTTGTAGTGAACTAGCTAAGGCAAATCAATGGTACAAAAATAACGCTATGAAAGTTAACGTAACTAAACACCAATCGCTTATTTTGGGAAAAACTGATCACAATTTCTCTTTCCAAACTAAAAATTCTCTAGACATTTTTGGTATGAATATTGATAACAGGCTCTCTTTCCACAAACATGTATCCACTATATGTTAAAAGATTAACAATCAATTTAAAGTTATGCAAAGATTTCGAAAACTCATCGCCAGAGACACTCTATTAAAGCTGTATAAGGCCTTAATCCTGCCGCATTTTTATTACTGCTCCTTTGTGTGGCACTTTTGCGGCACCCGCAATTCTGGTAAAGTGGTGGCCTTAAACAAGTGGATTTTTAAGGTTTCTTTTACAAGATTATGAATCCTCGTATAATACGTTCCTGGATAAGGTCACCTTAAAATCTCTTCAAGTCAGACGCCTACAGAATTTTTTAATCATATTGTACAAGAGTTTATTTTTTACTAACTATCCAGGATATATTTAAATGATATGTTTACGTTTAGATCTACGTCCTATAACTTACATGGTAATTACATCTTGTCCCTTCCGAAACCTAAAACTACAACATATGGCCTTCACTCTTTCTCTTACTTAACTGCTAACTTATGGAACTCTATTCCAGACACCTTTAGAACTTCCAATTTTCCAGACTTTCAGTGCCAAATACTTCAGTATGACTCCTTTGTGTAACAGTACTGAATTTAGTAGTATAATAATATTTAAATAATGTTAATATGTAAATATTTATCATCATTAATGTATTATTATTCATTTATTCTAGTTTAGCTTATTCCTTTTACTTCATTTTAATCACTCAAAGATATTAGTTTACAGCTACTCTTAAATTCAAGGTAAATAAAGTTTATGTATGTATGTATGTAATCTATGTATGTATGTATGTATGTATGTATGTATGTATGTAATATTTTGACCACTGTGATGACAAATATCTTTGTTCATAAGAGTACAGACCACACTAAACCACAGTTGATTTGTTAATTCTCAAATAAAAAAGGTAACAGAACAACCTAGAAAACAATTCAACTTTACAGTCTCAAGGTAGTTTTAACAACTCAAATTTTTTCAATCATTAACATAAGTTTAACAATTAAGGCTCTTTTCAATGAAGTGAGCAATCTCCCTGAAAACTACCCCCGACAGGTATTTTTGTTATTTTACAAACCTTGGATGATGAAGAGTAGCATATTTGGGATGTGTTACATCAAACTTGGTTGGAGGAACACCTTCTGAGTTCACCAACGTAAACAAAAATGCCCTATTAAACATGGGTAAAAAAACAAATTACAAGATGTTGACTGGAAGAAACTCTTAGAACTTATTAGCATATTCGTGGGTAATAAAAAATACATTCATGTCTAGAATGATACCTTAAAAAGGCAGGACTGTTCATAGGGAAAACAATTTTTAACAAATTTCTAACAAGAGAGTCGTCACCTTTTAGATGGCATGTATTTTCCACGAGGAATATCACTTCTCCATGGTTGATCACTGAATCCACCACACAAATCTCCATTTGTTCCCTGAAACATGGTGATGATAAGAGAATGCATGAAGAAAAATTGCTATTAGAGAGTTCTGAGTTCTAAACCCCCCAACTTACCACTAGTTCTTTGGAACTTCCAGATATTTAAAGGGATGCATGAATAAAGTCCTTAGTGACTGACCCAATATCAAATCATCTTTATAACCACCTCCCGGTTAGCTGAATGGACAGAGCACTGGACTGTTGTGCGGGAAGTCGAGGGTTCGAGCCCCAGCTGGACAAACACTCAGGGTCTTAAAATAATTGAGAAGAATTTGCTACCTTTCTATAACATCAAGAAATAGTTAGATATTCTAGTCTTCTCGGATAGGGACGAATAAATGGAGGTCCCGTCTCCTGCAGGGTTGGGGGTAGGAGACGTTAATTTCCCACACACGAGATTACTGTGTGATGGATGTCCTCCACTGGGGTGGGATGGGCGGGAGGGTGGACTAGCACGTATGGTTGGTATGTTCCTTTCTAGTCCTTCCCCACTGCAAAACATTAATGCAGTGAAAATGGAGTAAGTTAAATTAATTAAATTATATTTCACAAGGAAAGAGATTAGCAGAAATTTCAGAAGTAAGAGAGAAGTCAAGCTTTGGACTTTAATAGAAAATGCAAAATTGCTGGAAATTTGTTCTACATAACATGAAATCTTAAAAATAAAACAAGAGGGGAATTCAAAAGGCTCACCAATACTTATATCTTAATTTGCATTGTGAGAAAGTTTCCTCAGAAAATTCTTCACCATCATGTTATATTTACTCACGAGAACTACTGTGAATGTGGGAGAATGTCCATCACACTTTTTATGAAATGCTACAGCGGAGAAGCCCTCCTTTGAAGCTTTGTAAAGTAACTGCCATTCCTGATATTCATTCCCAAACCAAGCATTCAGTATGTTTTGAAATTTGAGGCAGTCCTTTGTGAGTAAAGTTGTGCCATGGAATAACTTTTGAGAAGCTCTTGGTCTTAAACGGGGATCCTCAGCTTTTCTGAAATGAGTTGGCACTGCCGCAAAACGATACCTAAGGAAAACATCTCATCAGCATGAAGCACTTAAAACTTTGTTTTAACATGTTTTTGAAATTGAAGCTCAACATTTTTGCACAGTGTATTTTTGCCTTGCCCTAACATTTATATAGGACAATGGAAATTTGAGGAGATACTGAAGCAGGATTATAACATAACCAAAGTAAAGCGTGCGCTCTGATTGGTCAATTTAGCGTTCCTCATTTGCCCATAGGTGTACACTGCTGACGTGAGCAAATGCAAAGACTATTTTTCCGCGCACGCTTGTTTTTTCTGGTTGCGTAAGATTTGTTAAATAAAAGGGAACTCTTTAGCTATAATGTATCAATGTTATGTTATAAAACAAATGGTAAACACCACAGCGTACACTATTGAGTTATGGATGCACTTGGGAGGTTTGCTAAGCACTCAAGAAGCTAGAGTCGCTCTTGGCTATCGCCTCGAGCGACTCTTACGCTTCTTTCATGCTTAGCAGCCTCCCGCGTGCATCCATAACTCAATAGTGTACGCTGTGGTGTTTACCATTTGTTAATTAGTTTCTGGAGTAACAGAGAATTAAAACATTTTCGTCTGGCCAAAGATAAATGGTGAAGATGTTATACCAAAAACAAGATTACTTGCCACAAACAACCCAATGGAGCTTACCTCTCTAAGGAAACCTCCATGGGGACCACTCCCGTTGGTTCCACTTCTTCAGCATACACACTACTATCAATCAACAGCAGTTTGATGTGTTCAATAACACCTGACATCATCTTAAAATACAAATTTAAAGTAAGTAAACTCTTTCACTTCCAAGATCTCATTTATTTGGTAATTCTCCTAACTGTCTGCCATACAATTCTCATGATGTTAGTTTGGAGAATTTGGTATTGGATTAACTGATGATCTCCTAATTTATATTTTTCTTTACTCTCATCTCTTATCTGCTTGATACTGTGCTGAAGTTGTAAAGGGAAATTCTGTCTTGGTCACTCATGGGAGTGTATGTATTTATTAGGTAAATATTAAATAAATAAATACGTTAATTGAGGCTCCCCCTTAGGGCTTTTCAGTCACAATGTAGACTAACTAAGTACTTGAAAATCCCCACTGGCAGGAGGCAGACCAGTGGGCTATTTACAGAGTGCAGCCGAGGAGTTGAACTAGGGGCAACTGAGAAACAAATCCAGTGAGTGGCAAGGTGGAGGACTTGAACCCGGGACACCGGATTACAAGTCCAGCACCCTAACCACTCGGCCACCCTGCCTCCTTGTAAGTAACTCTTTCTGATAAATGTGCATCATGGTAGTCATATTAACTTGATTAATTCTTTGACCTCTAAGAGTGTACAATATTACCCCTGAATCAAATAATTAGGTCACAAGAGTAAAGGAAATGATCACCAGCTTAGCTCTTGATTGTTAAACAAATTCTCCTTGTCCGCACCCAAGGAAATGTACAGAGACCAGTATGGAGAATATACATACTGATGTCAGGGTGTAAGGGATTTAACAACACACATACACGCAAACAACTTTCCCACTATAGCTCCATCTTGATGAAACATTCTTGCTCAATATGCATTGAAACACTTTTCTGTTTGGAAACTTTTGCTTTCCTTTCAGTTTGTTTGAGAATGGAATTCTCTGCATATGGTCTCAGCTTATACCCAAGTATTTTCAATTTACATGTTTTAAGAACCTTCCTGATTAAAACAGACTGAAGTTGCTGAGAGGAGGCAGCGTGGCCGAGTGGTTAGGGTGCTGGACTTGTAGTCCGGTGTCCCGGGTTCAAGTACTCCACCCTGCCAATCACTGGATTTGTTCTTGGTTGCCCCTAGTTCAACTCCTTGGCTGCGCTCTGTGAATAGCCCACTGGTCTGCCTCCTGCCAGTGGGGATTTTTAAGTTCTTAGTCTACATTGTGGCTGAAAAGCCCCTAAGGGGGAGCTTCAATTAACATATATTATTATTATTATAATTATTATAGATGAATAAATATGGTATATTTGATTTTGAGTAGATTCAAACCTATAATTAACACATGTCTAAAACATTGTGCCCTTATCAAAAACAATATGCACTAAAAACATTTACCAGATGAGGGTAATTTTCACCTGAATTGACCAATCAGAGTGCTTTGTTTCTTTCAGTTTACTGTCAGGTAAAGTTTACCCTAGTGGGGTAAACTTGCCATTAGCAATTCACCCGTTAGAGCCCTTCTATGGGCTGTATAGACGCAAAATAATCATATTCTTTCAATTGTGCCTTCTTAGAATCATTTTTTGCGATTTGGAGTTGAAAAAGGTGCAAAACTGATCAGCTTATATCTAGGATGGCGCACTTTTGGATTTGTTGGGATTCGAAAATTGACACGGCTATGTTTGCAAAGTCATGTTTGTTTTACCTTTATGATAAAATATTGTTGACATGAAGGTGTTTTATTGACAGGTTTTCTGTGACAAGGGGCACTTTCCATTCAACAAAAATCACAGGTTCAAAATGTCAGTATTTTTGCTGGCTGAATGGAATGCATCCAACCATATCCAGGAGGGTACACTCAGAACGTATTCCTAAATTTTCAAACACTTATCCCAGAACTTTTCCTGTTCCATTCGATTTCTGACCGGAAATCTCAAAAATTTTGGTCAAATGGAAAGCACCCACCATGACACATGTAATCTTTAACCATCTTGATGCCACGTCACGCTCTGAAACCTGCTGAGATGTTTGTTGATTCCACGAAAGAGGAATCAACAAACATCTCAAGATTGTCACTGTAGCCTAAACCATTCTTAAGTTCTGGAATTATTCTAGTTGTAAAATGTCATATTGGAGAACAAGGTGACGAGCATGTGCGGCACTTTCCAATTGCCATTGTTTTTTACTTCCTTTTGTTGACTGCTCGGACAATAGTCGAAATAATAGAATAAATAGTAGTTTCAATGTGAAAGTGGGTGCTGGCATCAGAGCTTGAAGGAAATACTGATAAATCAACTTGAAATTAATGGTATAATTTGGGTTGGTGTGGCTTTTTAAAAGAGAATTGCAATTTTTCCAACTAGTTCAGTTTTAAAGGGCTTTTGTGAAACAACAACAGAGCCCCCCAAAATTTTTTTCTGAATTAAGAAAAGAACGTTTACTCCGAATGGCACCATTTTCGACTAACACTTCACTGCTGCTGAATGCACTGAGAAAAAATATTTCCATGAAGTAGTACTTGATCGATATCTTGGCAACTCTATTCGTGTATCGACAAAAATTGTTCGCATAATAGAGCAGCCAAACACATAAAATTCTCTGGTCCTCTAAGAGTCATCACTAAACCATTCAAGACCTTGATGAATACTTCCGCAAGCAATTAAAGACATCTATATTAAAAACTCATCTTGTCTATTGTGCCCTTGATTTCAAGCAGAGTGGGATGGCTGTCTAACGATATTTCCACGTGCATTTCACACGATGTCATCACAAACATCCTGGATATAAAACATGCAATCGACTGCACATGTCTCCGATCTAACATCTTGATGAAAACAATATACCTTTTGCAGGTGTCCTTCCCGAAAGAAATTGTCAACGCACTGTTTGAAGCGTAACTACCGTAAACTATATTTATTTATTCTACTTAAGCGGGACAATTCTATTTGGGTAAAGTGGGTAAGTTTCTAAAGAAACTGTGGTGCTGCATCAGAAGGGGAGTACAACAAGGTAATTATGGTTTCATCAACTGAGTCGGGGAGCAGGGATGGCCTAGTGATCAGAGTACTCGCCTCCCACCACTGTGGCCCGGGTTCGATTCTTGGACCTGGCGTCACATGTGGGTTGAGTTTGTTGTTGGTTCTCGTCCTTGCTCCACGGGTTTTTCTCTGGGTCCCCTGGTTTTCTTCCCTCCGCAAAAACCAACATTCCAAATTCCAATTTGATCTGGAAACAGTGGACAAGAAGAGCCACCCAGTGGAATATCTATTGCTATATTATTTATTATTTATTATCATTTTAATATTATTACTAAATAAATGTAAATTGGCGACTTAGCTTAGCCTGACCCTAGCTTTGAAACTCTTTACAGTGGCTATTTTACATTATCAACTCAGTTGATATAACCATTATTACTTTATTTGGATAAGATAAGCTCATCTCCATTGAAGATGTGGTAAAATGAAAATGTGGCAAAAGTTAGGATAAGGATTGTGGCTAGCAAACAAACATACTAAGTGTAAATGGCACACCTCTTTAATTTTCCTGTTCTCCTCTTCTGTCCACTGATTGGTTGGCTTGTTAACCCCTGTTGCCCTTTTTGCCCAGAGAAGAACAGCTCGCCAGAGCTCTTCTTCTGACACTGCAAACTGTGTGCAAGAGGAGAGTGGAAATAAAAGCTACTAGTAAGTCTGAAATTGGAGATGGCTTGAGGCAAAAAGTAGGAGATGGGGGCCAACGGAAACAGTCATCTCTTTTAATTAGAAGCGAAATTCAGGTCAGCAATGACACTTTCTATACAAGGACACCTTTCCTTTAGCCCTTTAACCTCTCAGGTGATAAGCATCTAATTTCTCCCAACATTATCACCCTCAAATCAAACATTAAGGTCACAAGAATAAAGGAAAAGATTGAAAACTCAAGATTCTCTTAGTAAATACCATGGGAAATGTGTAGGGAACAGTATAGAGGACTTGCACACTGGTGTTATGATGTAGAAGATTGAAACAGAGGTAAATAGTTAAGGGAAATAACAGCTGTTGAAAAGGCTATGATAAATTATTTAAGAATTTTTTTCTCAGCTGTTAAGTTTATGTCTGTGGAATACACATGTTTTCCTTTATGGCGGTGTTGTGAAACCACATAAAAACTCTACCTCACTGGGGCCTGTTTCTTGAAAATCCTCTGGTAACTTAACGAGTTCATAAAGCTGTTCTGTTTTCATTCAAAATGGGGATTTCAAAAGTTTTGAAAATGATACAATAAAACTATCAGCTAAAGAAACAAAGAGGACTGGTTTGGGTGCCAGAAACTGCTTTCCTATCCTTTAAATATTGGTTTCAAAACATGGCTTCGGGCTCATTAAGTTACCGGGACTTTTGAGAAATGGGCCCCTGATCCCCTTGTTTTAAACTTGTCCAAACCACCACCGAGAGTTAAATTTGTCACATCTACCTGGTCACTTGACACAAGTCTGATCATTGCTGGTTTTGGAAGGAGGAGAAATCCTTCAGTTTTGACAACCTCTTCAGCATTTTCCTCCATGAATGCGATACATTTGCCCACAAGTGAAGACGTGCCTCTAGCACTTCCTTCCTTTGAAAGTGACATTGCATCTGCTAGAAATTCTGAGGCACTTTCTGTACTCAGATTGTTCATAAAATACTGTTCACAGGCCATTTGTAAGTCAGTTATTTCCAAATCCTCAGCTATTCTCAGCATCTCAAAGGCTGTGCGACTGTGAAACTCAACCTGATAAGAGTTTTTTTTTTTAATTTTAATTTAGATTATCAAAATCAAGACCATACAAGCTGAATAGATAAATTTACATGTGGAACCATATTTTGGGGGCGGAGGGGTTAAAGTAGCATGTATTTTAACCCTTTTACTCCAAAGATCTGATAAGAGATTCTCCTTATTGTCTATCATATGATTTTTACGACTTTGGTTTGGAGAATTTGGCACTGGATCAATTAAAACTTCTCTGATTGATAATTTTCTTTATTCTCATTACTTGTCTGGTGGATATTGTATTGATATTGTGGGGAGAAATTCTGTCTTGGTCACTCATGGGAGTGAAAGGGTTCTAAGAAGTGGATTTAATTTCTTGTTCTGATAGTAGAGCTGTCCTTAGTGCGAGAGTATGAAAAATTTGCAGCCGGTTGTACTTGGCTTTACGTATAGGTGAGATTAAGTCTGTACTGCAGCCAAATGGCCCACTTAAACGGAACTATCGCTTCTAAACGAATAATAACTTCATTATAATGCTTGAATTGGTATTTGATATTAAATTAAATGCACACGAAAGTACAATAATTAACATCGATTTTAAGTTGAATCTTAAGAATTACCTTTCCGGTGTACACAAACTTTAAAACGTCGCGGAACACATCAGCTCGGAAGTCGGGCTTTCTCACGGTCAGCTGCGAATGGTTCGATTTTGAGGACCACAGCTCTCTTTTTCGATTCTGGAAATGTTTACATCTTGTTACCATTATAAGTTTGTGAGCATATATTGCAGTTTCTTCACGCCCAATTAGAAACAATATATCTGCTGTGTCCCGATCGTCGATTAAATTTTGCAAATCAGACAAAAGCATCTCTACTCCAAGCCAAGTTTTATCCGTAGCTTGAAAGGAATCCATGTTAGGTTTGCACACAGGCTCAAAACAATCAGGCGTTAGAATGTGCTCTTCAGTACCAACTTTCCGCGGTCACAACACTTATAGGCCTGCAATACGTACTGAGTGCAGTGGGCGCTCTTTACGTTTATTGGGATTTTTTTTTTCCCCGCTTAAAAGTTTTGCCTAAGTTAGTGCAAAAACAGAAAATATATCCAAATATGCGGATCTTTTTTCTCAGTAGTTAAATGCTTCTGATCTAGC
Source organism: Stylophora pistillata (assembly GCF_964205215.1). Lineage (NCBI taxonomy): Eukaryota > Metazoa > Cnidaria > Anthozoa > Scleractinia > Pocilloporidae > Stylophora > Stylophora pistillata. The sequence continues at coordinate 20,237,580 of NC_142532.1, forward strand.
TTATCCAATTGGCATAGACGGGTATTTATAGGATATTTTTAAAAGTGGCTCAAAACGGTATCTGTGTAGCCATGCAACCAGGAGCCTTCCCCCCCCCCCCCTGGTGTAACCCTTTTGTAACTCAGTGATAGGCACATCTGTGCTCTAATGCACGGTTAACATGAAACAGATTTATTCCACTTCTATCATCATTAGTATAACTTATTGAAATAACAATTGTAAATTCTTAAATAAATTGCTTCACTTTGTCGCAGCAGAAAACGTAGGGGATTACACTAGAATGTAGCTTCAACGATGTAAATGTGTGCCGCTAGCTTGTAGCTGAGTAAGTTAAGTAATTTGCTTAACCCCGATACCCCGATCCCTAAGGATGACCAGCATCTAATTTCTCCTTACAATATCACTCCTGAATTAAACACTAAGGTCAGGAGAATAAAGGAAATGATCACCAGCTAAAGAAGCTCTTGCACGTTAAATAAATTCTCCTTGTCAGCAGCTTAGGAAATGTATAGAGAACAGAATGGAGAATATTCGTACCGATATTAGGATGTACAGGGTAGTAAGTTTCCCAACCCTTTATGATAGCTTTAGTAGCTTTTGGGGAGGAATTTCCCGGGGAGTTGTTTTTTAACTGTTCCCATCAGACTTTGCTTCTCCTCCAATAATCTTCGGTCGCTTTCTTCTACTTCCTTGGTTGATAGGCATCCGCCTCGTTTCAAGATCACCAACACATTGCAGCCCAAAACTAACGCTGCGCCTGCGATACTGTAAATGTTGGCAGCGTAATCCAAAAACAGGAGCTGTAAAAGGAAAGCTAACGCTATATCCAGGGTGCGCACGAGAGCGACCACGCCTGCCTTCTCTAACTGCAGGGATTTGGTGAGGAGTGCCTGGCCACCTAGTAAGAAGTCGAAGAAACGAATTTGGCTAAAAATCTGTAAGATTGAGTGATTTGTAGAAACATTTTACTTGGTCCACGGATCCCTTACCCTACCCTCCTTCATCCATATCCTTTCTATCCACTTACCCCACCCCTCTTTCCCAAACGTTGTCAAAAGAGATGTGTTTGTCTGATCAGCCATCCTAGAAGGGAGACTTTATGCAAAAAAAAAAAAACAGTGAAATTTACTGATAAGAAAAGGATGGATACCTGTTTGAAGGGGTGCATCCCGAACAGAGGGCAGATGTGCGGGGTAAACTTACACTACATGTAAACGAGTCAAGGTAGCGTAGCATTATTCACCTCAGAGTAAACTTAAACCTACCCAGTCCACACATGCCAAGTCCAAAAAGGAACCACTCGTGCGAGTGCCCACATATGACACTCTGAAAAGAGCCTGCTGCAAGGATCGCCCCTGTTGTCAGAACCACGCTAGACAACCCGACATAGAATACTGGTACCAAAAAGTTAACGCCTTTGAGTTTTCTGATCGCGATCAGTGCAATAGAAGTCAAAATAGCACCACTCAAAGCAACTAGGCTGGCAGTAATCTATAACAAATAAATTTTTAGGCTGTCAGTTACGTTACCACTAAGACTTGTCTTTTAAGTTGAGTGGGATATGATATCGCCGGGAAAAAGAAATCCCCCTCGCAAATCACTGACATGCCACGCGCGATTTCCTCTCTCGCGCGTGATACTCGAAAGTCATTAATGTATAGGCCATAAGCATGTCGAGACATTCAAATCAGAGTGGACTTTGGATAAAAATTTAAAAATGTGAAAACGAAGTTTGCATTTTTCAAGAATTGTAATCATACCTGTTCAAAGTCGCTTTCTTTGTTGGCTGGCTCTGTCTGTCTCGCGAACAAAAATGTAGGTCTAGCTATCAGCACCACTCCAATAAAGCACAAAAATGTTGCCAAAGCGTCGAAAAGCCCCCAAGCCTCCCCTAAAAGAAAATGCGCCAGAACTCCTGTAAATATGGGTGAGGAAAACACAATAACAGTGGCGTCTGCCAACGGCATATGCTGAAAAGCATAAAACTGACAGCAGAGGGCCAACGTTCCCGCGACACCCCGAACGCACAAAAATGGCAAATGTTTGGTGTCTCCAAATACTGGAACCTCGCTGTAGATTAGCGGTGGAAGAACAAAAATGACTTGGACTAAACTTCGAAAGAAGACCACTTCTTGAGGTGGAATTTCTCGAAGCAGTTTGACAAACAGGGAAGAAAAAGCGAAGAAAACGCACGAAGCCATAGCGAAAATCACCCCTAAAGTTCTCCGTAGTGGGGAGGAATCTTCGGTATTCTCCTTTTCTTCAGCTTTTTTCTTCTTCGGTCGAGACATATTAAAAAAACAATAATAATAATAACTGAAGCCTGCTTCTTACTGCTTCATCAAACAAACATATGTTTGGTTTACTTGCAGTGACTCGGAATACGCTTCATCACAAAATGCAATCGAAAACAGCAGCAGCATCACGATTTTTATTTTTAAAAGCAACCACAGGTACTTAAATTTTCTTTGAAGCCCTGATGTTAAGTTCCCATGAAGATTTTTTAAATTACGTTTTGGAAACAACTGGGGAATTAAAGAACTTAAAAATTCTGTTTTAAAACTAAGGCAGGAATTACATGGTGTGCGTTTTCAATGGGATCATTTACACCGACTTGAATATATTCAAAAGGTAATTACCTTAGAAACTGAAAAGACATCTGTCATATCTGAACAAATCTCATCACTTGAAATATTGAGAAAACTGAAATTAAAATGAACCGTTTTAGCTTTAATTTTCTCGAAACTGATCTCGTCAACGAAATTGCAGTCATATAAAACAAAAATTAAGTTTAAACGTTGCATTCTTCGTGTTAAAGAAGTCGCTGATAAGTCAGTGAAAGTCTTCCTAAAGGAATTAATCTCAAACTGACTTAGATTTAGTTTGAGCTTTCCTTGTTCTTTGCCTTCGTCAGAGTCCTCATAATACAATTTTGCTTGACCTTCAGCTGCCTGACTTCCTCAAACGGCGACTCTTCATTGAAAAATACAAAACGAACCATAGATGAGCCACTCAGAGACGCCTACGTCAGTCTGTCTTTTGATTCGAAAGGAGTTCAAAAGGTACACACCTAAGAGAGATTAAGATTCCCATGTGCACCAAGGGACTGGAGACGAGTCTGATATAGCTCATTGATGCACGTTCACGTGTAATTTTAACTGAAATCATCACATTCCTCCCTAAAGTTCACTGAGAATACTAACGAGTGTTGTGATTTGATATCTAAGTGGTAAGGTTGGTGTGCAACACTCTACCCTTCCCCACTAAGGAGATACGGGGGGGGGGGGGGAGGGCACAACTACATGTAGGGTAATGCAGTAGGTGAAATTCATACAAATGTTAGGAGCAAAGAGTTAACCCTTACTTTAGCCACGTAGTAAATGACAATGAACTCTCTTTTTAAAATGGTTTATGTTCCCCAACCATTTCACGCCCTGTGGAAGCCATATGTAGTCAGAAATTGCACAAAAGAATGGAGCAAATGCTACTTTTAATGACTGTATGCTAGACGAAAACAAATTTCAACAGAGGGATAGTGAATAACCATGTCCCGAATGATGGAACCTATCGCAGTGTTCAGGAGTTATCAAGCTGTATCCATTGGATTAAAACATGTCCTTGATGCTCTAACAACATGTTCCATAGTTTAGATTGTGCTGTTGAAAATCCAGGAACTTCTCTTGCAAAACTTGTTGCCTTCATAAGGAGCAAATCAAGTCCACTGTGGTAATGTTATGGGTTAAAAGCAATCATGTCTGTCTGAGCACACACAGGAACTGGGTTCTGGATATGAACATGTGCTGAACACCATCCCTTCTGCAGAGTCTGTATCTAATTAGATCTTGCTCGCATCTTTCTTCGCTTACGCTTCAGCCTGTGGCAAATGAAAAGGAGCATTGCAATGATCCAAAAATCCCCTCAAACTAACTATTCCCAGCAACTCCAAGGGAGTTAAACATCTTCACATTCTCAGAAGACAAAGTTATGTCACTTCCTAGAAGAAACTGGAGAGCATGGTACAGTAGAACCTTGATTTAACTAAGTGCCAAGGGACTGGGGGAATTGGTTTGCTATGTCAAGGGTTTGTTTTATGGAACACCTTGATTTAACGAAATTCCAGAAAAACAACCAAAATGTGTTCTATTGAGGTAAGGTTAATAATTTTTGCTGCTGTTTTTTTTTTTTTGCATGTGTGTGCTTTGTGTCTATATGAAGCTAAAGTATAGTGTTCAGGTCTGGACGTAGCTACAGCACTGGAAACATAATGGGTCAACAAAATTTTAACAATTGCAACTGGCTTTGTCAAATGTCAATGAAAAGGTTAATGAATAGCACAACCAAACAGAAAACCAATTTACTACTAAAATTGCTAATCTAGATGCCCAATCAAAAATTCTTTCACTGTCATAATGAACATGAACAGTGTGTTCAGTATTAAACAACGGAACACTACTGTGTAGTATTGGACTGGGTCAAAATAACCCAGGGTTAGATCTGAAAGCTTTGAAGGAAAATTCAGTTTAATTCCATGTGTCTACAATTTGATGATTAAATGCTCTTAAAAGAATTGGGAAAATTATCCCAATACAGCTTTTGAACAGAGAAACAAAGAGACCTGGATTAAAATTTAACCCTGCCTTTGAACAACTGAGCCCTGCACTGTTCAGACTACTGTACTTAAGTTGTTGATAACGACTTTAATTTAAATATTCTTCATATGAGGATTTTGATTGATGTTGGTCAGTTTTGCATTTGTCTTTTGTCACGTGTTGACATTTGTCTGTTACATCAGGATATCCATATACGTTTGAGCTTCTGGATTGTGTTGTTATATCAAGGTTCTGTTGCATACATTTTACTGTAACTTAAGCTTTATGTTTCCGACCCTTTAAACCCTGTTACAAGTTAAGTAACAGTCCAGCTGATTTAGACCTTAAACCAAAAAATTGCTCCACAATCAAGACTACCAATCTTTAAACAAGTCAGCGAAGGCAAAGTTGTAAATGTGTTGACTTCGGGTAGAATTTTGCCACCAATATAAGGATAAAATCGATCGTCATTGGAATATATTCACAGAAGTACCTTCTGAGTGACAGAGCATAATTTACTTGCCAAGGTGTTATATGGAGGTGCACTGCGAATGTTCGTTCTAAATGGGATTAGGTACAACGACAGCTAGAACAGTAACCTGAGACGTGTGCAATGTCGCTATGTCTCTCACATCTACTGAATATATAGTTTGATTGGATTCAAGCGAGAGCAAATGTCTTTTACAATTGACTCGAGACAGAACTACGGTATTACGTTATTGTTATCATTAACATGAAAATTAGCAGCACTTACCTTCGCATACGCTTCTTCCTCCACTGAAATAGCGGAAAAATAACAATATGTTATTCAAAATTGTGGCAACAAACCTCATGCATTCAGAAGACATCTTTGTTCTTTAGACTAGTATTTATTGAGTGAACGGTACTTACCTTGTCTCTCATATTGTTGTCCTCTAGTTTTCTGTTAAATAAAAAACCGGATTTGACGTTCAGTTAGCACCGATGGCCTAAAATTAACGCGATAACCATAGATTTCTACGTAGTAGCACAACACAAACCTTTGAACATGGAGGACGAAAGAGAGCTCGCTTAGGAGAACGTGTCCCGTATGTAGTCCCGAAGAGTAGGTTCCAGGCTCTACTCGGTTTGTTACAGGCTCTCTTTTAAACCTCCCCTCGCTCTACAAAGCTTTGTTAAGCCTGACTCACTAGCGAGGGGAGGTAGGGAGATGGAAGTAGGCTGGCTGACACTTAGGATCGTTAAGAACGAGGAAGGACTGATGTTGCAAAAGTAAACAAACAAATAAATCTTAAAAAATAATAAAAATTGAGGACAAATATCTTTTCCAAACGGTTTTATTCACCAATAACGTATGTTTACAAGCACCGTCCACCTCAGTAACAACCGCTTCACCGGTGAAAATACAATGAAATTAATTTTGTTTCCATACAGAGTATGTATGAATATACCAGATTTTCTATTTATTCCACTACAACGAGGAACCTCGATTAAGAAGTAGTACTCCTGCAACTTAGGCTTACGCATTTTTATCAATAAATGAATCGTATTTATTAAGTGTACTTTGGCGCATATTCATATTGGCCGTGACTGAAGTTGTCACGTAATCATTTTCTTTTATTAAAGGAGAAGCGTTGCGCGACAAATCTTGTGCGACAGACTGCCGTTGTAAATTGCAGTGATTAATAAAATGTGTTGACTATCGTAACTTCTGGTCTGAACTTTTGCAGGTCCAGAAAGTCATGTCATGATTTGTGAGTGACTCAAGCACCAGTGACTTAACAATTTAACCCATAAAACCCTGAGTGACCAGCATCTAATTTGTCCTTTCAATAACACTGTTACATCACTCACTAGGACCACAAGAGTAAAGAATATTTTAGCCAAACTGAGCTTTGATTGTTGATCAAATTCTCTTTATCAGTACCAAAGGAAATGAATAGAGAAGAGAATGGAGAATATGTACACTGATATTGAGGCATAAAGGGTTAAGAGATGTAAAACCAAACCTTCCACTTCGAGAAGTGATTAATAGTAACTTCTCTTCACAATTTCCCTTAACCATCCTGAACACAGATGGTAGACAAACTAAACGGGGTGTTCTTGATACAACACCAAATTCTCTTAACATATTTGCAAAGCAACCTGTGGCAGCCAGTGGGGAGAATTACCAATCAGATTCTGGGAGTAAAAACATTAGCTACAATAAAAACAGTTGCATTCTTCCTCACAAGGTGTCAGTTACTATGTTGAGAAAATATTTTTAATAATACCTCTCTTTCCTTAGAGGAGAAGATGCAAAATTAATTGAAACGCCCAAAAGCCAGAGTGGTACTAATAACCCTTAGGATTCCACAAAGTCTTGGAGCTCAAATTCACTCTGAACATTAACCCGTTCATTTATACATTGATTCTTAAGTTATAGGTGTAAGCTGTCCAAAGCATTTTTTTTTTTATGACCACACCCTATCCTTGCTATTTGTGACTATCCTGTTATAGACCACATTTACAGCCTGGAAAAGGCTATAGTTGCAACTTATGTTTAAGGTTAAATTGAGTCTTTAAATGAAATAACCAACTTCTTTCATACCTTACCTCCCCCCAAACCCCACCTTTGGTGTGAATGGGATGTAACAAACAAACTATGATGCATTGTAAACATTTTTTTTTTTTGCACAAGTTGCTTCTACTATTCATGAGTTATAGATTTTTTTATAGATTGTGCACAAATGGAATTACAATAATTCCCCCTTACAAAAGCTCTGTGATTGTTTCTGTTTCTAGGTTGACTAATGATTTGGTCAAATACCCACTGAGGCTGCAAATTTATGATGAATTTATATATTTGAAGACTGAAGTTGTTTCATTCATTTTAGTAAGCTAGAAGCCAAGACCCAAGTTTTATCCCCTAAAGAAAATATTTGCAAGGCTCCTTTTGCAAAGACTGTAGGAAAAAGGCAAGATTCATCCACTAACATTCCATTTGCTAATCAAATTCTACTGTGAACATAATTTAACACAAGTCAAAACAGTAAAAACAAAAAGCAACTTTGAAGAGAGGGTCCATTACACTTACAACTGACCAATAGCTAATTTGAACAAAATTTCAACACTCAACACTTATTTTGATTGAACCACAACTCCTACCTAAACAATTTACAGTAATTCAGGAATTCAATTTTCAAGTTATTCACTTTATAAACAGAGAGGCATAATTTAATGGCAATCAGTGTGAATTTAAGTGTCATCTATCTATATTAACCTCATTAACTTCTTTCAAGGGTATATAACCATTGGCTCGCGCTGCTCCAGGTTTACCTATGTCCTTTTGAAGTTCCTGTGTGCTTTGATTCTCACTTTTAATTTCCTGTTTCTCCTTCTGTACATTCTCTGTTTGTTCCTGGATTTCATTATCAGCCACACCTTCTTCCTTGCCATGATCCTCCCCTGTTCCATTTTCAGCTGATTTGGCCCCATTCAGCTGCTTCTCAGAGACAGGCCCATCTTTCTTATTTCTTTGTGTGCCCCTTCTTCTTGATGGCCTTTCTCTTCTTTGAGGTAGTGCCTCTTCCTTCTTCACTCCTTCTTTTTCTAGAACATGGGCATGCTCACCATTGGAACTATGACTGTTACTGCTGTCTGTGAGTGTTTCCATTCCATTCAAGACAGGGCCGTTGGGTAAAGATGCTCCATTTTTTACCTCCTCAGTCTCTTCAGTAGTGCCACTTTCCTTGTTAGTGCTCTTTTTTAAATCACAATCCTCTTTTTCACTGACTGTTTTCATAACCTCCTTGTGAAATGAACCTTTATCAACAGGATCATTTTTAAGGGGACCATTTTCAAGCTTCTCTCCTGGACCATTCCTCTTAGGACCCTCTGCCCCTCCTCCTCTACCACCCCTTCTTCTGTCCCTACCGCGAGGCCCATCACCCCGCCCTGTTCTCTGGTTGTTTCTTGGTTGTGAATTTCTGTTTCCTGAGTGTACATCTCCCTTAACAGACTCGGGTTGTGGTGACACAACTTTATTGCTACTCCCAGATGATTTCAAGCTTTCATCGGCCTCTACTTTTTGCTGAGCAAGATCAGTCTTCTGAGCTACAGGAGTGTCTATATTCTTGGGCCTCTCCATCTTCTCATTTGGAATTTCAGACCTAGGATTTCTTTGTCTTGCACTCCGCTGATAAGGTCCTCTAGAATTCCTGTTAGATTGGTTATTATATTGCCTATCTTGTACTGCACCCCTTGTTTCTGCTGAACGGTTCTGTTTGGTCCTCTCAGGCTGTCGATTCTGGTCTCTCCTCCTTTGCTGATTCTGTGACGTCTGCTGTTTGTCTGTTGTGTGTGAAGCTGAATTTGATTTGTCGTTCTTTTGATCAAGTGTTTCCTGTTTTTGTCCTAAAAAATGAAAAGCAATAGGTTTGTTCCCTGGTCATAAACCCAGCCCTTATTTCTCATGTTCAATTTTCATCACCAGTAATAATGAATTTGCATATCACATCTTCACTGTGACAATTTTGTTTTTCTCTGAAAGTTTTACACTATTTTCTCTCTTCCCAAACACATACAAAGGTGACAAATTTAACACTTTTACTTCTAGAGGTGCAAACTTAATGAAGAGATGAAAAGTAACATCTTCACTGAACCCTTAAACATCCATGAGTGACCAAGACAGAATTTCTCCTTACAATATCAATACAATATCAAGCAGACAAGTGATGAGAATAAAGAAAATTGCCAATTGGGGGATTATTAGTTGATGCAGTACCAAATTCTCCCTACTAACATCATAAGAATTGTCTAGCAGACAGATAGGAGAATTGCTAATGAGATCTCGAGAGTTAAAGCTAAATAGCCCACAAGATAACACAGCTTATCCTAGTCTCTGTAGCAAACTCCAGTGTAGGTTATCCCCCTCTAGCATTTTGTCAGGTTTCCATGACAGATCATTGTTACATATTCATATTCCTGGGCAGAGAGAAGAATCATGAGTTAAAGTGTCTTGCCCAAGAACACAACACAATAAACAAGACAAGTCTTGCAGCCAAACCTCTCCTCTTAGATTGCAGCAGACTAACCCTTAAGCGATTCTGCCCTTTTATAAAAGTTTGTAATATTTTATAAATAAATTACATTCATCTATAATCAAGTACCTTCCACATGCCCTTCACTGGGTGATGCCAAACCCTGTGAGTCAAAAAATGAGAGTAAACCTTTAACATAACTGTTTGACAAAGAAAACATGAAAATTACATAAAGTAATCCTTCTATTCAACAGACACAAATTTATTGAAAAAAAAAATGGAAGTACAGAGGCCCTCTAAGAGATCATTGGGATATGGGATATTTGGGTCAAAAATTCATTTGTTGGGATTTAGGATACTTGAGGACAAAATTAACAGGATATGTGATATCTGAAATAGAGATTTCAGAATATTGAAGTGGAATTGGGGAATTAAAACTACAGGAATTGATGGAATACAGGACTTTCAAGCCAAAAATTAATGAGATACTGAATACTCATGCCCCAACCAATGTGGCCTCTCAGTACTGCCAACTTACTTGATCCCGCAGGGCAGCTTGAAGCCTTGCATGTAGTTCTGCCACTTCTTGGAGGGTTTTCTGTGAGGATACAGAATTCTCCACACTGGAAGTGGAAACAGGTGCACTAGTATTTGCAGGAGCTGGTGGCTGGGGTGGCTTGAGGGAAGAAACATTTTCAGCTGCTATTTTTTTATCATCATTGTTTCTTTCCACTTTCTTCTTTGGCAGTGATGGAGGGTTTAATGTCACAGGGCTGTAACAACTCTTAATAGGGACAACTATCAATGAACACAAAAGACACAAATATACAAATGAATAAAAACAACTATTGATAGTAAATTTTACCAAAATTGGCAGTTGTCAAAAGGAATACCGACAATAGGGACCTTACGCAACCATGACAGCGACGGCAACGAGGAAGTGGAAAAACAAGAGATCTAATTGGCAGAACAATAGCTCAGCACGTGCGTTTTGAAAATTTGTACATTTCTTAGCCGTCCTATGCAAAACAACAACGGCAAATTATTTTCATTTCCATTTGGAACTCAACGCTTCTTTTATACGTCATGCTGAAGTTGAGCTGTGGCGCCGTATAAGACAGTAAGCTCCTGCAACCATTTTTTAAATTCTAACTAAGAGTAGAAATTTTTTTAATCGCAGTCTTCCTTGGCATTGCCATCCTGATTGCGTAGGGTCCCTAATGTTGCTGTCACCCACTGTGTCACGATGACCGAAAGAATCATTTTATTTGTTGTTATTGTGGTAAAAAACATATTGAGAGTTGTTAAGCCTGGTCTGTTTTCTTACTGTCAACCACATTTCTCATCACAGTGGCTAGAATTTGTTGCAGACTCACTTGGCTGCACTGCACAAGACTACAACATTTTGACAAGTATGATGATTAATTGCATTGTCACTTAGAGTACAGACAATGCTAACCACTGTTGATTTGTTACATATGCAAAAAGGTTGGCTAAGCTGATTGTGGATATATATAGAGTTTAGTGAGAACTACATGTACTGGAGCTGGGGAAACAATTAAATCTATTCGTAAATGAGCATTCTTAACCAACAAATCAAGAACATAATTATACGCTTGAGAAAATCAAGTCATTTCTTACCTGCACCAAAATTGGCAATCATTGAAAACAACTGATCCTTGTCTGCCACAAAACGAGTAGTTCTGGCAAGCTCCTCATCAATTTTACGTTCAGTGACAAAATTCTAGTAAAAGTGGTAAACAATAAATAAACTTTACTTACTGAGACATCAACTATGTTCGAGAACTACTCAAGCCCACTGCCTTAAAGAATTAGTTTTTACACTCATTTATGTCACCAGATTCAACTGCCAAAGAGAAAAAGATTAAAAAAAAAAAACAAAAAAACAAAAAACGTTAATTGAAGCTCCCCCCTAGGGCTTTTCAGTCACAATGTAGACTAAGTACTTGAAAATTCCCACTGGCAGGAGGCAGACCCGTGGGCTATTTACAGAGCGCAGCCAAGGAGTTGAACTAGGGGCAACCGAGGACAAATCCAGTGAGTGGCAGGGTGGAGGACTTGAACCCAGGAGACCGGATTACAAGTCCAGCACCCTAACCACTCAGCCATACCGCCTCCACAAAAGAAAAAAAGAAAAAAAGTAGGGAAAAAAAAAAGAAGTGTGAAAATTGTGAAGGCAGGCATTCAGACCATTTTTGTTACTCGCACCATTTAAACTCAGTTTTGCTCGCAAAAAAAGTTGTTCATATCCTCATACCTTGTTAAAGCTGGGGGGGGAGGGGCATGAACTACCTAATTTTTTTAACCCTTACACTCAGTAATTCTCCATACTGTCTGCCATACAGTTCTTATGATGTTAGTTTGGAGAAATTGGTATTGGATCAACCAATATTCCCCCGATTGAAAGTTTTCTTTATTCTCGTCACTTGTCTGCTTGATATTAGGGACCTTAAGCAGTCAGGACAGCAACGCCAAGGAAGACTCAGATTAAAAAATGAATTTCTACTCTTAGTTAGAATTTCAAACCTGGCTGCAGGAGCTTACCGTCTCGTATGGCGCCACAGCTCAGCTTCAGCACAACATATAAAAGTAGCATTGAGTTCCAAATGAAAATGAAAATAATTTGCCATCGCGGTTTCGGCTAAGAAATGTACAAAGTTTCAAAATGCATGTGCTGAGCTATTGTTCTGCCAATTAGATCTCTTGTTTTTCCACGTCGTCGTTGCCGTCACCGTCGTGGTTGCTTAAGCTCCCTATTGTATTGATATTGTAAGGAGAAATTCTGTCCTGGTAACTCATGATTATTCAGTTTGCTACTCTAATCTCACCTTAATTTCACTCCTTAATTGTGTAACTTCATTCTCCGGCATCCCCCCCACTCGGTCAGATTTTAGTTTTAATGCTGCTGCATTTTCCTGTCTCTGTTCCAACAATTCAACTGCAAACAGTCAGAAATGTTTTCAAAAACTATCACAGGGAGTTTGGTTATATCATCTAAGTTGAAATTGTAAATTGGCCACCATAGCGAGTTAAAGCTGACGTTTCGAGCGTTAGCCCTTCACTATAACCAAATTACCTTGTTATCTCCACTGATGCAGCACCACAGTTTCTTTAGAAACTTTAACCCTTTATCACAGGGTCAGTATTTACCAATTACTATTGATAATGATAGTTCAAATTTTTACTATTATGGACTATTCTACAGCACATGTCAGCCATTGTTCCCTCTTGACCCTTTACACCCTTGCATCAACATGCATATTCTCCACAATGTTCCCTTTACATTTCCTGAAGTGCTGCTAAGGACAATTTTTAAATTAACAATCAAGAATGTCTTTAGATGGTGATCATTTCCTTTCTTCTCAGAAATTAAATGTGTGATTTGGGGGTGATATTGTTGGGAGAAATTACATGCTAATCACTCAGCCCGGGGGGGTCAAACTTAAGGTTTTTTCACAAGTAGTCACACCTGCCACCCCCCAGAGTACGAAAATCTGGAGATGTCTAAAAGTTTTTGCATTGAAAGAATGTCATTCCCTCAAAACCTGAGGGAAGGGCACCTAAGAATTCTTTTTGCAGTGAACCGAAATTTATGCTGGCCATCCTCAATTCGACCGATGTAAACCACGCATGATAACCTGAACTACACCAAATTTCTATCATGTATTGTGTAATTGGATTGGTTGAATTCTCACCAATTATGATACTTGTTAAATGTATACCAATTTGATTGCTCTGTTTTACTTTTTTTGATCAAGGACAGCATAAATTAGAGCACTAAAAATTTTTTTACATCTTGAAAACAACAAAATTATTGAAAATAAATTGAAAAAAGCCATGGTAGGAATTTCCTGGGAGATTTGGTGCTCTAACTGAGAGACCAGGAGATTAAATGAAAAACTCAGAGACTGCCACGAAAACCAGGAGAGTTAGCGGGTATCAGTAGTCTCTGATTGAGCTGACACATTTAACAATCATTTCATCATCTGCAAGAAAACCATGCTGATCACTAAGTCCACACTATGCCACGAAATTTAACCAACTAACCTGCCTGCTTTTTAAATTCAGTCATTTGTCCAAGAAGGTGAGCTTCCCTGTCATTCAAACTTTGTAAAATTTATAAGAAAATCTGTCAGTTTTTAATTACCAATTTACAACTAAAAAGTTCTATTAATATATTATGCAATGATTACATCAACAAACAAAAGTTTTCAAAGGCATTTGTAACCTAACTCACCATTGCCGTAACTCTTGAAATATCTGTGAAATTGACTTAGAGGACTTTTCACATTCCTGGGAAAAGAATTTAAGACCACTGTCAAGCATTTCAGTGATGAAAATTAAAAAATCCCCTACAAGAGAAAAATGTGCTGATGGATCTTTGAATTAAAGGTGTTTTTAAATTAATAATTGGTTGTTAGGTATCTCAAGAACAGAAATTCTTGAGATAAGGGGCTTGAAGTTTTAACTTGTTAAAGTATGCATCTTACCACCCTTTGCATTTCAAAAGTGTATGTCCTTAAGCTCTTTCATTTAACTCTTTAACTCTCATGATTCAATTGTTAATTCTCCACACTATTTGTTACACATTTCCTTGTAAATTAGTTACAAGAATTTGGGGTTAGATCAGGAGGACAACCTCTACCTGATAAGTTTGAGTATTCTCCTTAACTGTTTGCTGAATAATTTGACAATATTATAGGGAGAAGTTACATGTTGATCACTTCAGGGAGTTTAGGGATTTAGACTATTTACCTCCTCCAAGAGAAGTTGAAAACGTGGAAGTGAAACACTAGAGCGCTGCAGATCCTTAACAGTTTTCTTGAGGGCATCGGGACCAGAAGAAATCATCCTTTCAAACTTTAAATTTGAATGGTTGGTCTGACTAGAGCAACCTGGTGTATGTTTCAAGGTAGTCTGAGTATCTTGTGAAGAATCTACCGGTTGGTCACAGTTGGAGGATGGAAGGGAGACTTCAGTGCTAGATGGTAAAGGTGGCTGAAGATGCAGTGGGCCCACAGATTGGGGAGCACATTTCAGAGTGGTTGATTCAGCATGCGTTGGCTTCTTGTAACCTTCTTTGGATGTAACAGGTGCATCTGGGAAAAACAAGATTCCAGATCAAAATTTCACAACTTTTTTCCAAAAAGAGATCAAAGTGTCCTCACATTTTAATTTATAACAACATCAGACAGACAGGCAACAAAGAGTAAGAAAGATTGAGTAACATGAACAGGGAGAAGATCTGAACAGGGGGCCTCTAGCATGACGCAGTGAAAACAAGAAATGGAATACAAGAAAAGTTCATCCCAAAGTTATTTCTCTACAAGGGTACAAAAACCACAGAGACCATGTAACTAACCTCACCCCTAGACACAATACTTTTATTACTTACAGTGAATATATGAAGTTCATATATTTTGAACTGCAGTATTAGATACGTATGATGCACGATCCTCGCAGTAGAGAGCGCTATTTATGCAATAGCGGAAATCAGACCCAAAAAAAATCAGGCCTGTACGGGATTCGAACCACTGACCTCTGCAATACTAGTGTAGCGCTCTACCAATTGAGCTAACAAGCCAACTGGGAGCAGGCCATTAAGTTGATTCGTAATAAACCCGTGATGATAAATCAGATACAATGAATATATGAAGCTCATGTATTTTGGTCAGTGGTTCGAATCCCGTACAGGCCTGATTTTTTTCGGGTCTGATTTTCGCTATTGCATAAATAGTGCTCTCAACTGCGAGGATCGTGCATCATACATATCTAATACCGCAGTTCAAATATATGAACTTCATATATTCATTGCATCTGATTTATCATCATGGGTTTATTACGAATCAACTTAATGGCCTGTTCCCAGTTGGCTTGTTAGCTCAATTGGTAGAGCGCCGCACTAGTATCGCAGAGGTCAATGGTTCGAATCCCGTACAGGCCTGATTTTTTTTGAGTCTGATTTTCGCTATGCATAAATAGCGCTCTCTACTGCAAGGATCGTGCATCATATGTACTTTTATTACTCTAAATCAATTTTTTTTTTAAAGTTCAAAGTTATTTGGAATGATGTTTATTTCCATTGGAAAGTCTGGAAAATCTGTTTCATTAACATGAGATGGATAATACCTTCAAGGCTCTTTTGCTTCAGCTGTGAAACATTCTCACTGTCCTGTGTTGTCATGGCAACTTCTGGTGTTTCTGGATCATTTATTTTTGCCTGCTTTTTCTTGTTCCTTTTCTTCCTAGCACTCTGCGAGGAAAATAATAATTTCACTCAAGGTAAATTTAAAGGGAAACTGAAACCTGGAATAGGTATTTTTTTGCATTTATTTCTAGTGAGCTTTAGAGGGGCAAGATAAAGTCTTGATGGTTAGTTTTGCTCACTTCTTGTTTTTATCGAAAAATTTGATTTGAATTTGCCTTTTTTCCATTCTTGCAGCTGTAAAACTGTAGGCTCAAAAACCATTAGCAGCGGTCGAATATGATGTCAGTACAAGGAAACTAACTTGATAAGGCCTCGTGCCCTATTTCATTCTTCAATTTGATTCCCATTACAAGCCACATAGCTTCAGTAACTCCATAACCATACTGAAGTTCTGAAGGAAAATATGGGATTATTACCTTTCTTCCCCACAAGTGACATAATAGTGAGTTAAAATAACCTCTGACATCCCTTTCCTGAGCCTTCTTACAATGAGGTCAAAGTAAGACATAAAGCTATTTTTTTTGGGCAAAGTTGCAATTTAAAAATGATTTAATTTTAGGTTTCAACTGCGAGTCCTTCGTGAGTCCACAACATTTTGACCTCGCGATGACGAATAGCGCAGTGAATAAGAGTACAGACTAAATCAAACCCCCATCAATTTGTTTAATGCCACAATAATAACGTGAAATAAAGTCCACGACAAGTTGATCCAAGCAACATTATCTGCACTCTTGTCAATGACAGCAGATTGGCCAATCAAATTGGGTTAAAGGCAAAAAGAAGACAAAGGCACTAGCACCAATATATGTATAGTTACAACTTGTTTAAATGAAAGTGCCAAACAAAACAAACAATTTTCAAAATTTAGGAGACAGGTTGCCTCTAGGTTTAACTTCAGCCTTCTTTAAGACACTACTGCTGTTACTGGGTCTCCTGCTTTGAAATTTGTTCCACAGGCCTGACATTGACCTTACAATGATAAAAAAAAAGTAACCATGATGGTCATGTTGTTGGAATTTGAATTTGAATTGTTGTTGGAATTGTGAGACCTGAAACAGATGCCTGCTTGGATCTGAGCGGAGTAAAATTTTTGCCAAAACAAATGTTAATTCATTGGCAAAACCCTAGGAGGTGGAAGGAGCCAGTCTGACTGACTACAAAGAGCAGATTCTGAACAAAACATTTTGCAATTTTAGATAATCCTGCATGCCAGAAAAATTATAAATTTATTTGACAAGGGCTAAAACTCTAATTTTTCTCAGCCTATATTTATGTGGACAGTCCTTCAAAATAGTGTTCAGAACTGTCTTAATTTTTTCTTAGCAGTGTTTTTCCTTTTGAATGATCTGTCAGAAGAAGCCAATTAGCTGAGATAATCTGCACCCAGATTTAATAACCTCGTAAATGCTAAACTCTCCAAAAGGAAACCATTATTATTTCCCCCAGAGAAACCGATATGGTTCTTAAAAACGAGCCTTAGAATGTATTTTTATAACTTGCCTTTTAAAAGCTGAGTTTAACCTTTTTAGCAAAAACAGTTCAAGTGATAACTCGTTTTCTATTTCTTCCATAGAATTTTTACCTCAGTGCCCCGGCGGAACAGTAATTTCGCAATTCAACCGATACCGGAAGTTACCGACGATGGAAAACCTTGGTTCTGTTAACGAGTTTGCGAGGCTAATTTTTTCTTCGATCGTGCGAAACACGAAACTTTTATCGGTGTATCCTGAGACGCAGGTAGATTATCGATGGCACAAGATTACATGGCGGTTTAGATTTCTTCCAAGCGAGAGTAATGCGCCTTTCAAGACACCTAGATTTTCCAGTAGAGAAAAAAGCGAATACCTCAAGTGACCTACGTTTCACTTTGGTTTGGGGCACTTTATTGGCAGAGAAATGCTGAAAAATCTACGCAACAAATTTAGAAAAAAAAAAAAAACAGAGACAAGAATCCATAACTGCAGAGGGAAATCGTCTTGGAATTCATTTGAGCTTAGATATCAAGTGACCCATTTAAATATTTAATACAAACTTTCACATCGCAGTGACGTGACAAAAATTATTCATAAACCTGAAAAAATTACTTAATAAAGCGGTAAAAAGTTATTTCAGTTTCTTACTTTTGACTTTCTTCCCTGGGTATTCCATTCCTTTAATAGATTATCTGCTTCTCCTGAAAGGCAAGGAATTACATGAAAACATGTCGACGAAAATCGTTGGAATCTGACATTCTTCTATGCGTAGAAACTGAGTGTTCTTGTGTCCACAGCAACTGAACTTTCTAAGTTTTGTTTCGCTTTTGGAAAATAATCCCTCCGTTTCACTACAAAACATTACTACCCGTTTAAACTTTCCCCTGCCTCTGTTTCAAGCTGTTCCTTCAAGATAAGGAATATAAATCTCACCGTTCGTAAAACAAGCGATGGCTTCGTCGACGTTGTAATCACAGGACTGCAGAACCAAGGTTATGTCATCTTTACTCCGTAACGGGAAAGCTTCGCGGATGAAGCCAATCTGAAATGACAGCAACATGTAAACGTAAGAAGCATAGAACACATTCAGATTTATTCACGGGTTAGCCAAATATGGTGACTGACAAAGAACTTACTTCTGTCTTAGCACTTACGGAACTACGTTCAGCGAAATTCAAGTCTGCATGAACTCGTCCACTTCGAGTGTCGAAGAAGTCCTTTCCTAGCAAACGAAATGAAATATGGTTTCAAATTTCTGCTCCAAGTTTTCTGAGAATACGCTCCTGTTTCCGAGTAAAGGGGAATTTTACGAACCTTGTTTCGCGGAGCCTTTCTTCGCCATTTTGTGCGGGGATATCGCTACCGGTGTAAGCGGTCTAACTTACTATTGCTGAGACCAAAAAAACTTCCCGCTTTGATTGATAGAGTAATTCTCCTTTCTCGTAAATGATAAGAGTATTTAATTCGATCAATACCACATGAATTATTAATTTCCAAACCCCACAGGTAATCGTTGCTTTCTTGTATCTGAACATTCTACAGAGTTTGGAAACAATTATTTAAAATGATCTGAGGAAATTTTTATTCGCCATGTAACATTTTCAAAAGAAAAAAACTCGATATAATTTATTCGATAATTATTTTCTCCTTACCAGCCTGGTTATCATGTCAGCTGAGTTTGCAAGACACCTACTGTGTTTACGTACAGTATTAGGTTCTTTGTTCCAATCACAGTTGATCGTCTTACAAATAAGAAGATACCACCTTACCAAAACATACAATTCTGTTTTCAAGATCAAAATTTGTAAGGCGAATTATGATTTATTTACAACAATGAGCCTTTTGTTCAAAATTAGTGTGTGTGATACACTGATTCACGCAGTATGCTGATAGAAGGAAATCAATAATCTTTGTGTATGTTACATACCACGAACTCCTTCATTAGCCACAGCACGTAAATTTGAGATAAAAACCTGCTTTTAGACGAAAAAAATCTCTCTATTGTCAAATTATTTTCATTTGGATTTCGCTGGATATTTACATGTTTATTTTCTATGCCTTCGCGTGACCTGAATTACGTGTCGGGTGGTCTTCACACTTGAGAAAGCAGAAACCATAACGCAAGATTTTTATCGTTGAGTTCAGTAACAAAAGTGATCAAACCGTTTTAATCATCTTTTTCTAATCTCTTCAAGCGGACGGTTTAAAATCATTTCCGAGTGATGTTACACTTTTTAATTTCTAGATTGCTACGCCATTTTGATGGAAAGCACACTTTATTTGTTGCGTTTCTGGATAAAATAGTTTCCCTATTGGAAATCACGTGCCCTATATGTTAAAACATTCAGTTTGTCTCTGACGCATCACCACTGTAAGTAAAAACCACAATAACCCAAAAGTCAAAGAGAGGTTCTTACGTTATTACTTGTCATCATAAAACTTGGTTTAATTTTGTTAAAGTGGCCTCCTTCCAAACGATTTAGGAAATTAATAAATTTTTTATGGACATAGCGGGACCCAAATTGTTCTTAGGGTCACCAGTGGCAAAAGCCGAGCCACATGTCAAGGAAGACGACCTGCAGAAGATTTTTTCTTTTTAGCAAGGTTTTTCCTTTTTAGCAACCATGAAATAACATCTGTGAGCTGGCTGCTTCGCGGAGTTCCCTTCCATGTTAGTACAATTTGATCCGCCTCACATTCCTCACGAGTACTCGCATAAAAAATATGAATAGAGGCTATTAGAACTGATCTTTAACCCACTATCTTTTCTCAGTACAACACTCTATTGAATCATTTTCAAAGTTGTTCTGGTTGGTTGAACTATGCCTACTAAAAAGGTACCTTGTGCAAATTGCAGAGAATAAAGATATTAGGTGTAAGCACCTCTGCAGATTGGATCCACTTGAAATTTTGCCTTTACTTTTCTTTCTTCCAGCTCTGAATAGGTCCCTCTCCTCTTGTAATGTGCTTCAGCTTTTAACCCCCTCCCCTTAAATCTATAGATGTCTGTTTGGTGTTATTAACATAATTCATACCTTCTCCCAACAATATCTTTACATTGTCCACCAAGCAGTTAATGAGAATACTCAAACTTATCCCATAGAAGTTGTTATCTTAATCTAACACCAAGAACTTAATTACAAGGAAATGTGTAGCATCTAGAGGGGCAAATTAACATTTAGATCTTGGGAGTTAAAAGATTAACAAGGGGAATATACTTGTTACATGATGTTTGCTCAGCTTGTATGGTGGAGAGTTACCTGTTTTCTTAAAATACAATTAAGCCATATGAGCTTGAGTCTGTGATCTGAAGTCCTACTGCGTGAAAACCACAAACCATACACTGAACTGAAAGACAGGATGCAAACGGAACAAAAATGTCAGCATCTACTGAAAATGAACTACTCACACTCTCTTGTTGGTATTGTATGGAGGGTATGACACTGAAAAGTCTGTAACAAACATGATACAATTGAAATTAAATTGATGTTTTTTGGGGGCTATTGCTAACAATCCAGATAAAATCTTAGTATTGTAAATTAGGTGGGTATGGGTAGTTACTGACAGCTTTCAACAGATAAAATAAATACCTTTCAGTTACCAAGTTTGAGGTATGAATTGCAAGTTACAGATCTGTTTTTTTTCAGTTCAGATTTGATACCTCTCACTAACTGTGTTTGCAGTTACGGACCAAGCTTTTCCTGACCAGAGGCTCATTTCTCGAAAGTCCCAGTAACTTAATGGCCTGAAGCCATGTTCTAAAATCAATGTTTTAAGGATAGGGAAGCAGGTTCTGGCACCCAAACCAATCCTCTTTGTTTCTTTAGCTGATAGTTTTAATGTATAATTCTCAAAACTTTTGAAATCCCCATCTTGAATGAAAACAGAACAATTTATGAGCAGGTTAAGTTATCGGGACTTTTGAGAAACAGGCCCCAAGCCCAAAGTGCAGGGGTCATAAATCAGAGCAAATAAAAACAAGGTTCCATAACTTGCAGTATGAACTGAGAAAATAGTGTTTCCTTTATGTTACTAAAGACATTAATGATATCGCTGTGTTTGTAGAGGGGGGGAAGGTTTCAACTCAACCAAATGTAGCACTTAATCTGATGGGGCATTTTTTAAACCCTTTACACCCTCATGTCAGTATGCATATTCTCCATACTGTTCTCTATACATTCCCTTGGGTGTGGACAAGGAGAATTTGTTTAACAATCAAGAGCTTGTTCAGTTGCCGATCATTTCCTTTACTCTCATGACCTTAGAGTGTGATTCAGGGGTGATACTGTTGGGAGAAATTAGATGCTGGTCACTCTTAGGGATTAAGAAGTTTAAAGGGTTTGTTCAAGTGAGTAAGAACAGTAACCCGGATGAAACTGTTGTGAACATGTCATTACTGTACATTGTTTTTAATAGTAGTCTTCAACAGAAATGACACTTTACAAAATTAATGACTCAAGTGCAGTCAACAAGATGCTGCTTTATTTCAATTCTATCCAGGACAGTTTGTCACTTTGTATGCCAGGGCATTATAACAACAACCTGCAAGATTCTAAGAACTAATAAAACAATTAAAAAAAATGAAGTCATCTAGAAAAGTTATTCCAAAGATTTTTTTTTTTGGTGGGGTGGGGGGGGGGGGGTGTTGAAACAAAAAAAAACTTCAAATAACTGCAATAAACCAACAAACCTATAGAGTGATGTTTACTTAAGACAAATATGCTTATCAATAAAAGTATAGAAAAGAAATTTTTCCTCGCAAAAAAATGACAATAAACTTCATATCTTGAGACGACCAGTGATCTGACTGGAAAAAAGCAAACAGTTACTTACAAATGAAGTAATGAGACTGTCTAAAGTTTACTTTTTTCCATTGAACAGTCTATACAATTTACTATCTGCACTATTATTAAATATACCTATAACATTACTCTTGTAAAAAGTCTATAAGAATCTTTGGAATAGGTAATTCTAAAAGCTTGTCTGTATCCTTTACCCATTTCAATACTTCAGCCTTGCAGATTTCTTCTAGAGTTGCCACTATATGGAAAAAAAAAGATACAAAAATGTTATTTAGTTCTTATTAACCAAACGGGAGGTCTGTATGGGAGAATCTTGACCGAGGTCACCAGTACAGGTCGAACACAGTGAGGTCTGTACCAGCAACTGAGGTCAAGATTCTCCCATACAGACTGACCTAGCTTGGTTAATAAGATGTTTATTATATGGCTGTGTCTTATATGCCAATTTTTTACATTCTTTGTACCTTTTTTTCTAGACCGGTCTAGATGCCGGTCTAGGGAAAATCTAGACTGTTTTCAATATTGATTTCAGCCAATCAAATTCATGAATTTGGTAGTTGCCAGTCCTCGTGAGACACAGCCATATAAACAGAGATATCAACCTCTGAAATTCTGAAATCCAGGCCCTAATTGCTCAAAGGCTGGATGACCCTATCCATTTGATAAATCTCCATCCAGTGGATAGTGCAATATGTTTTTTTGACATTAATCCAACAGATGGCGGATAGACAGTTGGAGAACACTACCCTTTAAACAACTGGGCCCACAATTATATGCATGAGCATTACATCTCCATCCCATCTCCAAGCTTTTGGTAAATTGACTGCTTTATCTTAGTCTCCTCTGCTAAAATGAGCACACACAACCCAAAACAGAAACACAATTTTACTAAAGTACCACTTAGTAACACAGAAAACCTTTCTTTCTTTTTATCCCTTTAACCCCTAAGAGACTAGCTTCTCAGCGGTATTGGACAATTTTTTTGCGCTATTTACTAGGTAATTGTAGTCTTGAATTGCTTTATTGTGGTATTCTCTGAGCCTGCAGATTCGGTTTTTTGAAGCATTTTGGATGGTATTGAAAATTATCCTCCAAGTCTTCTACTCTTTTCTCAACCTTTTTTCCAGTTTCCAATTGTTTCAGAAACAGGCTGAAAGTGACAATTACCTGATGTAACGTTTATTAAGAAATTGTTAATTGTTCTTCCTGCGTTACTTGCTATAAACATAACATACAGAGTAGTTCTTTCTGCATGACATTGGGTTTTGACTTGTTATTGAAGTACAGCCATATTTAGTGATTTTTTTGGGTAATGTTGTGGTATTTACTGATTTTTTTAGGTATAGTCTTGTTCAGAACCCCCAATGACCCTTAACTTATGTTAGTTCCAAGTTTAAATCATTCACTGTAAGATAAGTTATCCAGTATTCATTTCCTACCTCCAAAGTACTTCACAGAGACCTGCTTTGTCCTTCCATAAACATCAAATACAGCATAAATGTCCTTTTTTACAGGTATTTGAGTCATAGCTGCTCCTTGATTGAGTCCATTAACATAATAATTCAAGTTTCCATTGCTAGTCACTTGAACTCCTAAAACATCATTAACTTTGAGCGAGTGAATACTAAAATTATATTCTTTTTCTATCTCGCCATTGTGGATACGAGTTCCAGACAACATCCAGTAATCCTGATGATCAGACGTAAACAAATCTGTTGCCGCTCGTACTATATTTGTGGAGGGGCAGTTAGGATTGCTTGTTGTTATTCCAAATCTCTGTATAATATAAAAAATGATGATGATGATGATGATGAGAAGACTGCAAACAGACCCAGACTTCTCATTCCTTTAATTTGTATGCAGTTGGTTTTTATATCTAGATAAAACAACAAGACAGTTCCACAAAAAAAAATAAATTATGAAATCTGGTATATGTAAATATTTTGTCTTTCGATTTCAAAAATGAGGGAAAGTGAAATATAAATTAGGTAGTACACTTGAAGAGGAAAAAGTTAACATAAAAGAAAAGTTTATATCATAATTGTGCGACTTGTTCAGCATTCAAGCTGATCACTATACAGATAAGACTCTGGTATATTACTAGACCTAAGATATTTCCCGCAGATAATCAAGCAAGGAAAACTAAACAAATTCAAGGATCGAACATAGAAACATCTGCATCTAGAGCTCACCTCATCGAAGTTTTACAATACAACGCTATTCAAAGGAAATTCAGAAATTAGCATGAAATTCTCACGATATTTCCACCTCTCAGTGAGTTTTTAATAATTAAAAATTAGTCATTGGTTGTCCTTTAAAATTCATGTTACCTTTACATACCAGAGATCCAGCCCATTTTGATTCCAATTCTTCAATTTTGAGTTGAAAAATCTCCCCAATATGCAAAGGTCGATCGCTAAATACCATTCCATGATCGTAGGTATCGCCTTCCCTGGCAGCCCTACGGTTGCCATTAGAAAGTGTAACATTACGTCCGTGCTTTTCGTGCAAACCTATAACCCATTTCTCCGGAATAACAGGCATCAATATTATTTTTTTCCCGGTCAAAAATGCGCTGCAAACTTCGAAATCTCCAAGCAGAACATCATGTGTGTTTACCTATTCGGCAGAGAACGCCGTGACACGAGCTCTTCTGGAGACTGGGGACAAGGTAGATGACGTCACAATGGAGAAGTCGTTTTTTTCAGTCATTTTGTTCAATTTTGAAATTCATCTTGTTATGAATTTTTGATGGATGCTCATCATTTGATATGGAAAATAAAGAAATCAATCGATACAATCAGGAGAAAGAGTAAAGAACACAAAAATATTTTTGAACTGCTCGCCTCCACTCGCGTCGAAAGCGCATGCGCCGGACATGACTCCAAGATGGCGGACGGAGTAGACGAGGTAAGTTGTAACTTGTCGATAAACTTCCGTAATAAATCTCTTGATCACAAGGGATAGTCCAGACAAGATATTTATTAGCGTGTTATTTTTTCGATGAAACATTAGGAGGATGAAGTATTTGAAATAACAGATTTTACGACGTCTTCTGAATGGGAAAGGTAAGTTTGTTGACTTGAGGTTTTGTTATTAAATTTATATCTTGATTTCACTCCAAAATTTGGCTTATTAAAAGTATGAGGATGATCGCCTTACCAACTTTACTTATAACAATCCGTTCAGACGCATTTTGCACGTGATAAGCCTAACTATTAACTCTGTAGGATTTATTATCTATTCGTTATTTATATCGTAGTTTGTATTATGATTCTTATCATCAAATTACTTTTAATATTAATTATTTACTAACAAATTTTGTATTTATTATTGTTCCATCTAAATAAAATGCAAATACATGGATTGGGAGAAATGGGTTTATGCATTGTTTTGATGATCACCCACATATAGGAGTAAACAATGATCAAAACTAATGAGGGTTTTGGGAATGCCTCCATGGCAGTAGAAGTTTAGTATCCTGAAGTCACAGTCTCAGGTTGTCTTCCAATATACACCACCATTTTGTTTTATTCTCTCATCACACCTTCTCTATAAAAAAAAAAAAAACACATTCAAAACAACATGCATCACTACACTTATGTGCAGTGTCAATCAAACTCAACTGAAGTCTGGGTCCAGTCTCCATCAAGGGAAAGGTGAAGTCAGGACCTGGCCAAGTGCATGTGCTCGTGTATCCAGTTGATCCATATGTTGGTCAACAAGGGGTGTCACAAAACTTCAGTCCTCGAAAACTTAGACCTCAGTCCTCCTAAAATCTCAGACCCTTGTATGCCTTAAGAACTCAGACCCCCAACAACTCAGGGATCAAATTCACTATCTGAGCATTGGTGCATTTATCCCTCCTCCAACCTAACATTAGCCCTAACTTGTTATTGTGTTGGGGGTGGGGTAGGTGTATAGTTGCTCAGATACTGACGTTGATCCAAACTCAGTACACCTACCCCTCCCCTAACCCAACATTAGCCCTAACTTGTCATTGGGTTGGGGGAGGGGTAGATGTCCAGTTGCTTAGATACTGACATTGATCCAAACTCAGTGCACCTACCCCTCCCCTTATCCAACCTTAATCCTAACATGTTATTAGGTTGGGGGAGGGGTGCATGTACATTTGTTTAGATACTTACATTGATCCAAACTCAGTGCACCTACCCCTCCCCTAACCCAACATTAACCCTAACTTTTCATTGGGTTGGCGGAGGGGTGGGTGTATAGTTGCTCAGATACTGACCTTGATCCAAACTCAGTGCACCTACCCCTCCCCTAACCCAACATTAGCCCTAACTTGTTAATAAGTTGTGGGAGGGGTAGGTGTACAGTTGCTTGGATACTGACATTGATCCAAACTCAGTGCACCTACCCTTCCCCTAACCCAACATTAGCCCTAACTTGTTATTGAGTTGTGGGAGGGGTAGGTGAACAGTTGCTTGGATACTGACATTGATCCAAACTCAGTGCACCTACCCTTCCCCTAACCCAACATTAGCCCTAACTTGTTAATGAGTTGTGGGAGGGTTAGGTGTACAGTTGCTTGGATACTGACATTGATCCAAACTCAGTGCACCTACCCTTCCCCTAACCCAACATTAGCCCTAACTTGTTATTGAGTTGTGGGAGGGGTAGGTGAACAGTTGCTTGGATACTGACATTGATCCAAACTCAGTGCACCTACCCTTCCCCTAACCCAACATTAGCCCTAACTTGTTATTGAGTTGTGGGAGGGGTAGGTGAACAGTTCCTTAGATACTGACATTGATCCAAACTCAGTGCACCTACCCTCCCCTAACCCAACATTAGCCCTAACTTGTTATTGAGTTGTGGGAGGGGTAGGTGTACAGTTGCTTGGATACTAACATTGATCCAAACTCAGTGCACCTACCCTTCCCCTAACCCAACATTAGCCCTAACTTGTTATTGAGTTGTGGGAGGGGTAGGTGAACAGTTGCTTGGATACTGACATTGATCCAAACTTAGTGCACCTACCCTTCCCCTAACCCAACATTAGCCCTAACTTGTTATTGAGTTGTGGGAGGGGTAGGTGAACAGTTCCTTAGATACTGACATTGATCCAAACTCAGTGCACCTACCCTTCCCCTAACCCAACATTAGCCCTAACTTGTTATTGAATTGTGGGAGGGGTAGGTGAACAGTTGCTTAGATACTGACATTGATCCAAACTCAGTGCACCTACCCTTCCCCTAACCCAACATTAGCCCTAACTTGTTATTGAGTTGTGGGAGGGGTAGGTGTACAGTTGCTTGGATACTAACATTGATCCAAACTCAGTGCACCTACCCTTCCCCTAACCCAACATTAGCCCTAACTTGTTATTGAGTTGTGGGAGGGGTAGGTGAACAGTTCCTTAGATACTGACATTGATCCAAACTCAGACCCCACTTAACTGTCTTTAACACTCAGAGAGGTCAGGGCTCAACACTAACTTTTCAACTTACTAGCCAAGTGGCTGGTGACAACCAAGATGTTACAACAATTTCAGTTTGTTTACTAGCTAAACTGGCCAGTGGAAATAAAAAACCACTGAATTTCTACTAGTCTACTGTTAGTATCGAGCCCTGGAGGTCAGATGTTTTGATACACTCAGGAGTCAGATTTTTTTATGAGTCTGACTGCTGTATTTATTCGTCTATAAGCCGAGACCCTAAACTTTGGTCTATTTTAATCGGGAAGGTTCTTAAAACATATAAATTGAAAATACTCGGCTGTAAGCCGAGACTATATTCAGAGAATTCCATTCTCGAACAAACTGAAATGAATGCAAAAGTTTCAAAACAGAAAAGAGTTTCAATGCAATATTGCCGTCAAAAACAATTCCGAGATAACCAGAGAGTGAGTCATCAGTGCGTCACTAGAGTAAAGATCAAGAGAACCTGTTTTAATGGAGAGCTTGAGATGTCAGCGAAACGCACAACAATGGGCCATTACACTCCAAAATATCCGCGGCTGGATGAGAGATTACTTGACTGGTTTACAGAGCAGAGAAGCCAAGATAAGTTTTCTTTTTACATGATCATAAATTTCAACACCGTAACATGTGACGAGTTTGTTTACCAATCATGGGAATGGGAAATTCTGATTGGTCAGTTTCGAAATTTTTAAAACAAAATTTGCAAGATCTATACACTCGTTCAAAACCTGCAGAATCTGAAATACTATAGACGGCATGGAACATGAAGCAATCTACTCGGAATAAATGGCAGAACTAGCAGATGAGGAGGAGATGGACGACAAATTCCATGCTGACACTGAGGACAGACAATAAGAAGCAACCACATAAATAAAGTCAAAGACCAACTTCAACTTGTTTTGTTATTTTGCTTCTGCATGCAATATCTCGGCTTATAGACAAATATATCGATGTTTCCTTTGAATTTGCTGTTTCGAAAAAGTTGTGTTTGGAAAAATACTCGGCTATAAGGTGAGAACCCTTCTCTAGCTCAAATTTTTGAGATTTTGGTAAAGTTTTGTGCAAAAATCGCCCGGTTTATAGATGAATAAATACGGTATTTTGAGACATCCAGGGGTCTGAGTCTTTTGGGAGTCGAAGACTTGAGTTTTATTAGGTCTGAGTTTTTGCAACACACAGTCAGTTAGGTGAAGGGTACAAATTTAACAGTTTGTTGGCCCATGACTCCCGGGGTAGATCCAAGTTTCTTCATCATTGCTCACTAAGATCATAAGAATAAAGGAAATGATTGTTAAACAAATTCTCCTTACTGGTAACAAAAGAAATGCATGGGGAAAAGTTGAAAATGTGGATACTGATGTTAAGGAGTAGAGGGTTAATAATATCAGGGCTCGACACTAACTTTTCAACTTACTAGCCAAGTGGCTAGTGACATCTTAGATAGTTTTAGATGTTATGACAATTTCAGTCTGTTTACTAGCCAAACTGGCTAGTGGAAATTGAAAACCACCAGCCAAAACTGAGTTTCTACTAGTCTGTGGCTAGTGGGCTACCATTAAGTGTCGGGCCCTGAATATACCCTTTTTTTCACTGATTTCAGGTTTGCGGCTAGACTGGAGCAACTTCTTGTTGAATGGAAATTGGATGGCACAAACAAGAGAACATCTTCAAAAGTATTTTTGTATTCATTATTAATTTGTTAAACTTACTGGTATAAAATGATTGGACTTTTTGACCAGAAAGCAATCATTGAGAGCTATAATCAGTGAAAATGTATTCAGTTACTTTTCACGAAATACGTGTACAAATTAGAATTCATTGTAATGTCTATTAGCAAGTTTATCAATCATTTCATGTGAACATACATGTACGTTTTTAATCTTTTTTCTTTAACAGGGGAAAGGAATATTTGGGAATTTTGAAAAGAGTAAATTGAATCCTATTCCAAGTAAAAAGGATGATACAGAGGTAACTTATAAATAATGACAAGGATTATTAATGGTTTTAACTCTGGAGTAACAGCTGATCATGTGTTCTTAGGTAACCCGTCCAGTTGCTACCAAGTACTTTTGCTAACAGTCCGATCACTACCGATCACAGACTGATCGCTACCATGACGAAGTCTGATCGCTACCACTGGAAATTATCAACAGAAAACATAGATGAAATAAAATTTCTGTAGCATTTTAGAGTATATCTTGAGTGATCATTTCACGATACAATCAATCAAGACAAAGATCCATTCGGACTGGTAGTATAAAAGTACTTGGTAGTGACCAGACTGTAATTCTATTCTTATCATCTTTTGAGAGTAATTCTGAAAAAAAAAATTGTCATTAATGTCAGAGACTGAAGTTTTGACAGTGTTACAGATAAGTTGGTCATCATACGAGTCAAGCAAGGAGCTTAGTTTGGTTGAGTGCTAAAGGATTCAATCTTTTGCCTGGCAAGAAAATCCTCACTCTGATGATGAGATTATGGCAATCTGCGGTCTTTCCTTACACTTAGGTAGCATGGAAAGCCGTAAAAATCTTGAACAAAAGCTCATCTTTCAAACCGGCAGTCTAAATCCCACAGGGATCAACAAACGCTTTTCATTCCACTAATTTATTCTTGTTTTTCTCGTTGCCATGTTCTCACCAATACCGTAGCTCCATTCTCTGCCTTTAAAAGCACACACAACCCACAATTCCTCTATTCACTCCGACGAAGGGCTGACGCTCGGAATGTCAGCTTTTGTAATTGTTATGGTGGCCAATTTACCACTTCAACTTTCTTGATATATCCAAATTATTTCATTACTCCCACCGACATAGCCCCAAACAGTTTCTTTCGAAACTATCAGCCTTTAATCACTCTGATGATGACTTTTGCTCAGGTTGTTGAAACATCAGTCATCAGTGCCTTTCACAGACAACAGTCCTACTTTCAGGACTACTCTCACATGGATGATAACACTTAACCTTAATACACCATAGTGAGGGTGTAATTCATGAGAAATTTGATATTGTACTGATTTTGCATATTTGTAATTCTTCTACATATTTTATTTTTCTGTTAATTGTAGCTACACGAGGGATCTTGGGGTGTGGTGTCAGATAAAATAGCCTTTGGAAACTTTAATTTTATTGTGGCATACCATCACTTAAGGACTAAGAGGCCAAGAAGGAGCAGTGTGAAACAAACTGAAGGTGAGGGTCAATGACTCAGAGTAAGTAAAGTCTGTTTACAAGCCAAGTAGCCCATCAGGCCAGCACTTAACTCCAGTTTTTGTAGTATAAAGCAACTAGGAGTATTTCTACTCCACCCTGGATGGGATGCTAGTCCATTGCAGCAATACCTCCAAGCAGAAAATTTGCCAGTGCCCATTTAGACACCTGGTTGTATTGTTAGTGTAAGACTTGCGACTTTCAAAGTGCTTCTCTCCTCTTTAACCGCCTCCCGGTTAGCTCAATGGATAGAGCGCTGGACTGTTGTGCGGGAGGTCGAGGGTTCGAGCCCCGGCCGGACTAACACTCAAGGTCTTAAAATAATTGAGGAGAATTTGCTACCTTTCTATAACATCAAGAAATGGTTAGATATTCTAGTCTTCTCGGATAGGGACGAATAAATGGAGGTCTCGTCTCCTGCAGGGTTGGGGTAGGAGACGTTAACTTCCCACACACGAGATTACTGTGTGATGGATGTCCTCCCCTGGGATGGGTGGGAAGGTGAGATCGATAGACTGAAGCGGCTGCCAGAGGCGCCTGATATGCTGACATCTGTTCTCAACCTTACACTTCACCCGTAATTCAGCCTCTGGGCTGCAAGTGGTCAGATATAAAACTATATTCTATATGAAGAGTATGAATGGATACCAGCCACCTGTCGGAGGAAACTCGTACACCTGAGTGATAACTCAAGGAAGGCCTGTCATCTCAACCAGGAGGGACTAGCAATATTCTTAGCCAGCTGTTGCCGGCTGAAACTACAAAGAACTCAGCAGGACAGGCTGTTTGGCTTGAAAGTTGACTTTACCTTCAAGACTTCCTTGTAGGACAGATTAAGGCTTCATTTTGCTTTGTTTTCCACTGTGCTCTCCAAAAGCACCTGTCCAGTGGCCATGTTTTTTCTGGCTACTAGCTTCTAATGGCTTCCCTAAGAACACTGTTTCCAAAAATCCTAACCATTTAACCATAGGAAAAAGTGCCAATGCTCTCAATTTTTATAGCGTGAAGCAAAATTTTGTAAATTTTTCA
Source organism: Stylophora pistillata (assembly GCF_964205215.1). Taxonomy (NCBI): domain Eukaryota; kingdom Metazoa; phylum Cnidaria; class Anthozoa; order Scleractinia; family Pocilloporidae; genus Stylophora; species Stylophora pistillata. The sequence goes on from NC_142532.1 coordinate 20,269,356, forward strand.
GATTTTGAAGATGGTTTACCAGATGCAATGATGGAAATGTTTGATATGGAATTTGATTTTCCACCCAGAACCCACTGTCTCAGCAGGTGGTAAGTGAAAGATCAAGCCAGGAAATGTTGTGACTCTATGAGCCTTTTATTTTTAATGTTTAGGGTAACCATTTTTACAAGCTGTAGACTGACATATTCTATTGTTGGGGTAGAAAAGGTGAACATCCCTTAATGTGTTTTAGTTCCTTTGTGTTTTTCATTGAAAGGGAAGTTCACCTTTTAACCTCTAAGAGTGACTTTGTAAAATCATTCTCCCCTTAGTCAAACATTAAGGTCATGATGCATTGATCAAGGAAATGATTACTAACTGAAGAAGCTCTTGATTGTTAAACAAATTCTCCTTGTCAGCACCTTAGGAAATGTATAGAGAACTGTATGGAGAATATGCATACTGATGCTAGGGTGTGCAAGGGTTAAGACAGAAAACATATTTATCTCTTTGTTGAAAAGTTAAAATAAAACGTATAAAATCCAACTGTGTTCTTTGATTCCAATGTCCACCTAACAGTTTGGAAATTTTCTTCAAATGCACAAAAAACTTACTGTGTTTCAAGAAGCAAGTTCACCAACTGGTGGCACATCCAAATTCACAATAAGCAGTTTACAAGCAGTTGCTGCACCAGTTGTTACTAAAATCATTATCTGAGTTGACAATGCCCTTTTGTATTACTCCTAATTGTTCAAACAGATCATGGAGATATGAAAAAACGAGGATCAAGATTTTTTTTGACACCATATTCAAACTGCAAGTTTTCTAAATAAGATCCGAAGCATGAGTATCCATAGTTAAGTTTGTGATGTATTTGGAGACAATTTTTAATTGGCTAGGTTACTCTTTGGAGTCTTGAAATGTGGTCATTTTGTTAAATGATTATGCAGATAAAGGTCGTGGTGAACAGTAAATGGTTTTTAAGAGCACGCTTGTTTTTTAAAGCTTTCAATTCTGTTTTGGCTAGGTATGGCTTGAAGGAATTTCTTGTCATCAGCCCAGCTGAGGAGGCTGAGGTTGTGGACAATGAATCCAAGTGTCATCTTCTTCTTAGTTCCATTGGGATTGCTGCTACCAACTCTAAATGGTACAAAACTTCAATTTGTAATATTTTTCTTATCTTGCCGCGGAGAGAAATGCATCCTCCATTAATTTTGTGGGTTCAGTCAGCTCTTATTTGCCAAATTTGTTGTAGTGACCAAGACCTGGCTTTCAACCTAACACCAAACATTTCTCTTTTTGGACCAGTCAAAAATTGTCTTCTTATTTCCAATTGTTTTGAAAATGATGTTGATTATAGGAAGATGTTTTTCATCTTGTTACAAGTGTGAGACAAAGAAAAAATTATAAGTTCCCATGAGAAATCGAACCTCAGACCTATTTGTCCCACACTTGTGACAAGACGAAAAACATCTTTTCTCCAGTTCTTTACCCAGCTCAAAAGTTACCATAATCTCTCTTATTCTACTTACAATGTTGAATATATTTCTTTTTTTTTTTATCTTGTTTCCCCACATTCTCTTCTTTCCCTCTTTGTCTTTCTCTCCCTCAATCAATCCATTTGTCCATTAATCAAGGCTGTGGTCTAGCAGTGCCTGGTGGTCCTTGGTGCCTTACTTTTACTCTTGGGCAACTCAGGAATTTTAGTTTTTTCATACAAAGCATATGCTTGGCACCCTGGATTTTACGGTTTCAAAGTACTGGGCTACATTCAATTTTCCTTAGAGCACAGGCTTGTTAATCCATCTATCTGCCCATCTAGTGCTCTTCAAGTCCATCTGTCTGACATCTGCCTGTTGGTGCATCTTTCCTTCCCTCAATCTTCTTTCCTTTTCTTCACCATCCTTCTCTGTCTTTCTCTTGTTCAATCCTTCCATTTGTCTTTCCATTCCACTATCCATCCACAGGTTTGTCTCTCTAAAGTCTGTTTGTTCATGCATTTGTCCTGTCCTCCACATCTCCTCCTTTCATTCATTATTTTTCCTCTCTCACCCAAATTGCTCAGAAGATGGTTTATCATTGCAGTACAATTCCCATGTTTGCCCATGTTCGTCAACGATGGAGAAAAATTTACTATGGTCTCTGCATTGGTGGTGGATTCCGCACAGTGTATGAGATAGCTCACTTGCGTCATGTTCCAATGCAGTACAGACATCTAGCAGGACTTCTTGAAATCTTCAAAGACAAATTGGTAGGATAGGCTAAATCATCATAACACTTTACATTCACTAGTTGATATCCAAAGTCCAAATGGGTTGAGTTGTGCACACATAGCTCACAGGGTTAGGGTTAATCAATCAAAAGTCAGATAAAGAGAAAAAAAAACAATCATAGAAAGATGTCTGGTGTAGATTTGTTTGTAAAGAAGCCTTAAGGGAACTTGAGAATAGCTGAAGATGACTGTAATGGGTTTGGGGAAGTCTCCCCCAGTCTCTATGGCTTGGAAGCTGATTAAGGGAACAAACTGTTGGTAGTTCTACTCACTCAGTCATTGCAGGAGAGAGACATTTGTCACCTTTTTTTATTTGCCAGCTCAACCATTTTAAGCAACTCTACTTTGGTTTTCTTTGATGGAAAGCTTTCATCTTAGAGTTGTTACTTTGATCAGATCACATGTAATGGTACAATTATTACATCATTTTGTTGTTCAACCAGGCATGCCCTATTTCTCCAATGCCACCTGTCACATTAACTGTTCGCTTTACATATGTTCTGGATGAATGGACAGATTACTCTTGGCCTCAGGAGCCACCTGATCTGTCGTCATGTTTGGAATGTAAAGTTGGAGTAAACGACCTTGGAACTTTGCCTTTTGGCGCATGTCAGGATCCAATCAGGTAATGTTAATCAAGTGCAACAGTCATTGGATACCTTCTGTAACTTATGCTATGGATTTTATAATTAAGAGAAGGGCAAAGCTGTGGTCAGAGTCACTTATGTATCGTGGTGGATTGTTTGGCCTGCCTTTAGAGCTATGTAGGCTTGAGTCTTTCACTTTTGGGTAGGGCACAAGCCCACGCCAAAAAAGGTTAAAGGATGGGGAGTAGATGAGAGTGGTCCCCTGGCTCTCCAGTTTAGGTACAGAGCCCCCCTTAAAAAATCTACTGTTAAAGAAAACAGTCAGCTTACGTGCCTATTGGGGATATACAGAGGTAGGAGAGGATGACAAAGACAAGAGTTCAGATAGGAAATGGCATCTTGAGGTAAAACTTGTGAGTGACTGTGCTTTTCTTTATTTCCCATCAGGGAGCTTCATCTTTCAACAACATGGCCTTGTCTCTCTGAAGAAGTCATTGTTGATAATTCTGTTTACTCGTGAGTTTTCTGTGTTTTCAGAGATATTTTGGCTGAATGTTTCTTTTGTTATAACATCTCTTACTACAAACTTCATTTATATTGTAAAAATCTCAGGAAGTAAGACTTTGTTCTAGACCTGACTTGACTGTATGAATTATTACCCCACAGTGATCTGGACCCTTGTCATGCTCCACAATGGTGTGTCAGAGCAAGAATGAACGACAACCCTCAGTGTTTGTTAGGTTGGTATCACTGAATATGAAGAGTCTATGTGATGCGTCGATCAATTCAAAGCTTCAACATCACAACCATGCCGCATGCTCAGTTTTTACGCTCTGGTTCAAGCCAACAACTTGTAATCAGTTAGTCACATCAAGAAGGCTCAGACACGAGAACGCCATCCAGTGTAGTCCTGCTTGAGGCTTGAAGGTCTTCGCGGATACATCTAATGGCTGCATAAAGTTGGTTAATAATAATAATAATAATAATAATAATAATAATAATAGTAATAATAATATTAATAATAATAATAATAATAATAATATTAATAATAATAATAATAATAATAATAATAATAATAACGAATTTTTATACAGGATTGAAAACCCATCAGTGTGTAACACTGTTGTCCTTGGGGTCCTGTCAAAATAATAAATAAATAAATAAAATAAAACTTAACAAGATATAATCATTGATCTTAAGGTCTAGAAAAGCATACAATAAAAATAAAATGCTCTGAAAAAGGATACCTATAACCACGTTTAGATCGAATTTTTTAACTAAAATAATCTCGCAAATTGTTCTTAAATTTCAGTCTCGAATCTAACGACCTTAGTTCAGCAGGCAGGTTGTTGATAAAGGTTTTTGTAGAATGACTCAACCCTGATGCAACCATGGCTGCTGCAATGCGCTATGTAGTGATAGTGACTTTTGATTAAAGAAAGTAATGTTTTCTCCCAAAATGATAAGTTTAACAAAGTGTATCACTTATTTCTAGGTGAATATCTCGGAGGTTACTTGACACTTTGTCATCGACAAGAGTCTACAATGCAGCTGCTGAACAAGACTGTTATGGACTCTGACAGTGAGTATTATTACATAGCTGGCAGCACCTGTGGGCAATATGAAGTGAGTCCTGTGTTCAGATTGGTTATCCGAACGGCTCGTTCTTTGTTTTTGGCTTTTGGGCCTTGACTTCGTCATGCTCCATAAAAAATGTAAAAAAAGAAAAAAAAAAAAAAAGAACTCGGCCAACATCCAGTCATCTTGACCTCACGCTTGGGCATATAAATTCAGCTCCCAGACCTGTCAAATATGTAACTTTTTGTATCATCTTTAATACAAGTGAAAAGTTTCAATTCTTGAAAGTAACCCAGGATTGTAAATCCATTTGAATCTTTTTCATCTTAAGTCGTTCGGTTTTTTTTTCCTTGCTTCGCACTCACCTTGTTGTTGTTTTTCTATCACGCTTAACTAATATTTTACAGTGTCACGATAAAGATACTAACGAAACAGGTAGACTGTTTTTTTTTCGGAGACGCGCGAAACAGTTGCCGCTGGAGAGAAACGCATTTCAATTATAAGTACGTGATCTATCCCTGAGGCCTCAAACGTAAGTGTACGTGATCGCATTCCTTCACATTGCTGAGAATCAAACGATGGCGAGCTCTTCCATAAACAAACAAGGAAGGTTTTGTATCCGTGATAAAAGCATAAATGATAACCTAAGATGTCTGATACTGGATTCGATTTTAGCTGGAAAGAAATATTGTACAACACTTTTAGCTGGATCATGTCGTCTTACTAAACGAAAGCGGATAAACGACAACAGATAGCAAAAGCGCGGGCAAAGAAATGCGAAGAAATGTTCTCACGTGCGGTTGCCTTTTGTGCTAAACATCTTTTCAGTTACGTGACCAAAATCGATCACCTTTGTCGCTAACAGCAACTGTTACGCACGTCTCCGGAAAAACACTCTACCTGTTTCGGTAGTAATTCTTTAAGTTGCAAAGAAAGCCTCAAAATATCTTGACGTACCGTTCTCTTTTGGGGTAACTCTTTTATTAACCTCTCTCCCAGTTCCCCTCTCGTCTCCTCAGGGAAACGAGGTTGCTCCTCTGCACTTTTTATCATTGGTCAAATGCTAAGAATATATGAAAGTCATATATATTTGAACTGCGGTTACAGAAACGCATTTACTTTTGCTTGAAGGTGACGTAGCAGACATCACGCATGCACTACAGAGACTCACAGAGGCGCCGCACATGGCTTCATTATCAACAGCTGTATCCAGAGCAACGTCGCGAATATCCGCCATGAGTGAACGAAGCTCTGAAGAGTTTCCTATCCCTGGTCCATTGCTGCACGAAATACTCAAGGTATAAACTAATACACTGGGTTTATTTCAGGAATAATCATTTAGTGACAAGGTTTGTATCGGTCATGAAAAATTGGGAAGTCAGGGACTCCAAGTAATTGGTCATAGAACAGTAGTGGATTTAAGGGGAGGGTCCAGTGGGTCCAGAGCCCTCCTCCAACATCAGACCTGTGAGTATTTTTACTACTTGTCTGAAGGCAAAATTCCTCCCAAGACAAGATTGCATATTACCAATCATCTTGACTTCTTTGAAATTTGCTTATCTTGAAATGTGTCTGACCCGACCCCCCCTCCCCTCCCCTCCCCTCTCCCCTTCTCCTATAAAGAAAAAAAAAAGAAAGCATTCCTGGATCCGCCCCTATAGAATGTTGGTAGAAGACAAGGTGGTCTCGAGACTAGTACGCAGTACTTTGGAGCGAGGGCTCCATGCTCACTGGCTTGTTTCTTTGCGCGAGTAATAAGTTGCGATGTACCATATGTTTTTCCAACAGCACCTATTTCCTGATGCAGATAGAGATTTAGACGAGTTAGAGACTGAACAACAGGAGCTAATGTTTAATAAAATGGAAGGTAGCAAGGATGCTGAAAAACCACAGGGATCCCAGGTACTGGAACAGATAATCAGCCACGGCCTGGTTACTGTAAAAATAAACAAAACTGTGGCACAGTTAATGAAGGATCATATTCGTTCTGTTACGAACCAGGATCAAAGAAAAAAATTCCTCGTCATATTTTTTTCTTTTTTCTTTGGTCGTTATCAAAACGAATATCATATTTCTTAAATCGAAGACCAAACTCGAAAGTTACCCCATGCTTTCTAGGTCTACTTACACCGAAGAGGCTTTTGGCATGGCTAATCCTAACAGCAAAACGCTTGTTTCTTAAGAACTAAGTATGTATGGCCTACCACCAGTTGTGAAATTTTTAAGACGCTTTGAGCAAAAAATGCTTTTACCGACTTCGTTGGATGGCCGAGAAGAAATTAAGTGCAAAAACCAATAGCAGCCTCCCCCTTCCTAATTCAATGTTTTTCGTCGAAGTTTTCGAAATGATACTGTTTAATTATCAACATTGTTAAGGGATAGGGTTGGGTGGGGAGGTACATTGTGTTGGTTTGCATGCTTATGGTGAACAGTTTTCTCCTGTCATTGTGACATGTTTCAACAACTTTTGCAACTGGTTATGGCTGAATAACAAGTTCTCTGTCGCTCATTTAAGAGAGAACCAGACCGTAAAATCCAAAGTTACGATGTTGGCTTCCTCGAATGGGAGTCACATTTTCTTGTTACAGGATTGCAACAAATTTGAACAGCTCTTTTCATTTTCCAGGGCAAGTTTCGTGGTTTAAAAACTGCACCTGAAGATAGTCTTACTTTTTTCCTTGCCGTGTGCATCTGTATAGTGTATCATAGTTATGGAGGTGAGAATATTTGCACGGAACATGGTCACGGATTATTCTCCAAAATGGCGACTACTCTGCATAGCGCTTTTTGTTGATTGTCGATATCCAAAACCAATATGATCACAGCGTCCAATCAGAAAAAAGGAATAGCTCACCAGGAGCCAATAAGAATTCAAAGAAAAAGCAAGTTAAGTGTGTGAAGCGCGGAAAACGCGGCTGCTCAAGTCGTGATTCGTTTTAGTTTTGAATCTGATTGGTTAAAAAAGTGGCGCGGGTTTTCTGGATCTATCACAGTACGAAGAAAGATAGAACTGAAGCAATATCGGACAATTTTGGACACTCAATTGAACATTGCTCTAAACTATGAAGGAAATCTTTGTCAAAACACCTTTAAAAAGTACCATGTAGCAAGGTTTTGTTACCTTGATGTATTTATTTAGTTTATTTTTAGTTTCCCGCCTTTCAAGTGACTAATTACAGTACATTTCAGTAAAACAGTTTGTTCCCTACGCGGGACAGCTGTCTCTGGTCTCGTTTTATAGACTTATACGTGCGGTTTCAACAAGCACGTGCAAAAACAAGATCTTTTTACGTAGTTGAGAAAACTTTCCAGGTACTTTAAATAAGATATGTAAAATGTCAACGGTCTGCCAATTCAATCATGTTGCCTTTGTTTTCGTTCTCTGGGAAGGTTTAAGAGCTGTGGCACATTTATGGCAAGAGTTTGTCTTGGAAATGAGATACAGATGGGAAAACGACATATTTATTCCCAGGTACGGCAGTCATTGCAAACTGTTCTTTGATGTAAGGAATGTCAACCTTTCTCCAATCACGTGCGCTTGTTTTTGATACGTTTGAAAGTAGAAAACCGCTGTTAAAACAAAAGAGTTAATGCTCGCGGGCATAAATATGTTTTGGGCCCGACTCAGAGTCATTTCAGCCCGAGCCGCTGGGCGTGCGTTATAAAATTTCTCTGGGAGGGACCCAAAACATATTTGTTACCAATAACATAAAGTGTGATATTATTGTTATCACTTTGGAGGGCATTAAGAATATAAAAACTGGAAAAAAAATGACAACAAATTAGTCTGAACAATCACGTGAGCTTGCGAGCGGGCTGAAATACATTTTAGCCCACCAAAATCTAAACTTTAGCCCGCAAAATGCATCACAATGCCCGACAATGTGGTAATTATGGAAGTTTACTCATAACGGATTGCAAATTTTCTATCATGTTTTTGTTAAAGAATACTTAAGTTGTTTTGTTACCATTTATTGATAATTTACAGAAATTCTCTTTTTCCTTTCAATACCAAAACACTATGCAGGCTTAAACTTCAGTCACCCAATCTTGGAAACTGTCTGATACATCAAAAGCTACAGGTTTGTTAGTTTGTTTGTAAATGTAAGTCAACGTAATTTGTCCTCCTTTTTGTAAATGTGCTTTTGTAGGCTTTTTTAAAATGGTTCGGTTTTTTAACCAAGCTGATCAGACCTCGCCGTCTCAACTCAGCGAGTTTGTCTCGTCACAACTGACGATTTTGTTTTGATCATAGCTTACGTAATTTTTATGAGATAGTAAGAGCAGTTGTAAATCTTAAACTTATTGAACCTGGCACCAATGAAATCTCATCAGTGTAAAAAAGCTAGCAACTGGTTGTAAACTGCTATTGGCGGGAAAACTGTACGCTGATGTCGAGGGCGGGAAATATGCGCGTGTTACCTTTCGCTAGTCACGGCACTCGATTGGTTGAAAAACGAACAATTGGTTTGATTGATTAATTGAGAGCTGTCTGCGTATCTATTTACCAATCACAGCTCTGTACACGTGCAAATCCTATAAAGAAGACTTTTCAATTAGTTTCAAAGATAAATTGACTTAACAAACTTTATAATTTTTCTAGAGTACTGGAAATCTATTCGTCTTGTTATTAGTCCTTGATCTAATCCTCGTTATCGTTTTTTCTTCTCAGATGCTAAACTGCTGCATCGAGAGGAAAAGAGTCTCCAAGATTCGCGCTGCCAGTGTTCAGTTTTGCGCTAACGTTGGAAAAAACTCTGAGACGAGAACTAGTAAAACTGAGGATACAAGTTCAGACAATTTACGAAAAAGAAATTCCGACTCTCCAACGGAAAGAATAGAAATGCAATCGAGTGTCTCTGACGATGAAGAATTTTTTGAAGCTGTTGAAAGTCAAGAAGAGCCTGACGACGAGATTGAAAATAATTCTACAGAACGGAAAAATATAAAAAGAACAGATACAGACTTAAGTAGTGATACTACTACAAATGATAAATCGTCTTCTTGTAAAAGAGAAGGAGCGAAGGAACCATTTGGTGAATTAAAACTTCTTGTTTCTGGTGAACCTTTGTTGGTACCGTTTACTCAGGTGGGTTTGTGGACTGAGCAGTTTTCAAGCGAGTGTCGAAAGTAGTCGGGGATTGCTTTGTTTTGCTTTCCTTCGTTATGTGATTGGTTAAAAAAAACTCGTGCCACTTTCTGAACCAATCAGATTCAAAACTAAAATCAATCGCGACTTGGTTGCCCGCGTTTTCCCGCGCTTCAGGTAGTTTGCTTAATTTTACTTTAAATTCTCATTGGCTCCCTGAAACATTTGTCTTTCTATGATTGGCTGTTTTGATTGCCTTGGTTTTGGTTTTACAACACTCAATCGAAAATTGCTTTATGTAGCAATTAGTTTGTAATTTCTCCCTACAGTTTGAATACTTTGCTAGTTGTTATCTAATTAACTAGGAAATGTGTGACTGTAAAAAGAGAGAATTACTTATCTCCTATTAGAGGCTTAAGAGTTAAATTCGTAAGCTATGTTATATCGTGTATCGGTGGGAATTCTGTCAGAAATGGTTCTGGTTGCCAGAACGGTTCCCTTGTGGAAATTGATTCTGCGCCTCTTGTGCCAAACGTTTCTTTCTTACCACATTTGACGTCTTCAGTGATTTATTACTGGGCAGACGCACAGCAACGTGGAATCTATTTGTTAAGTAGGCAACGTATGTACTTAAGTTGGCGACTAAGGCTTTAAAATGTATACGAAACGCGTGTTAATTATACAGATAAGAACTTCGCTTTGTCTGCTTTCGTTTTTGTTTCTTTTGCTCTCTTTCTCACTTCGGTGTCTTTTTCTTTTCCTTTTGGAACAAGGAACCTCCACCAATGACAGAAGACATGCTGGAGGAACAAGCTGAAATTCTGACACAATTGGGGACCTCTGAGGAAGGAGCTCGTGTTAGGGCTCAAATGCAGTGTGCATCTCTGCTCTCTGATATGGAGGCTTTTAAGGTGTGTTGTAATAGGTTCCCTACTCTGACTAAATATAAAGCATATGCGATGAACTGTCGTAATATTAAGAGAAAACACAGTAGCCAATCCGAGCAAAGGAAAATATGAAAGGGAGTCAACGAGAACTTAAAACACGCAAGTATACGAAAAGGCAAGTGACTAGATAGTGATTAGGGTTAGTTTTGAAGCTGATTGGCTGAGAGAATGGCGCGAGTTTCCTGGACCATTCACACTGCAACTCGTTGGCTGCGCTCTGTAAACTGCACACTGCTCTGTCTCTGATCTACCTCCCGCCAGCTGGGTTTTTTTTAACCAACTTGTTACTTTATTTGAAATATTTGCTCCATTTTTTTTTGTCTGTATTGGCGCAGGAGAGCGTTCGTAGAGTGGTCAGTTACGTGAATTTTAGGGGCAATACGCTAACAATTTAAGAAGTTACCCTAGATTTGGACATAAGAAACTTGTTCAAAGTGTTGCCTTCGATTGGCCTTGTTATTAAACATTCTGTGCGCTTTGTGTGTTTTTTTTTTTAAGTTTTAGCCATAATATTTTTTTCTAGGCCGCAAACCCCGGGTGTTTACTGGAGGATTTTGTGAGATGGTACTCTCCATTTGATTGGATACCAGGCCCCGAGACGGAAAAAGAGATAGAAGAATTACGGAGACAGAAGATGAAAAGCGAGAGAGTCGAGGACGAATCAGGCGGCACTGCTTCACCTAGCGGGGTGATAAATAGTGAGCAAAATCAAATTGGATTTTGTGCGTTTCCCGTCGCCGTGAATGTTATGCTCAACCCCTTAACCATTTAACCCTAAAGGATGACCAGCATCTAATTTCTCCTTACAATATCACCCCTGAATCACACATTAAGGTCACAAGAAAAAAAGAAATGATCACCAACTAAAGAAGCTCTCGACTGTGAAACAAATTCTCCTTGTCAGAACCTTAGGAAATGTTTAGAGAACAGTATGGAGAAAACAGTATGGAAAATATGCATTCTGATGTTAGGGTGTAACATGTAACTTCTTAATGTGACTCCGCTGTTATCTAACAAAATGTTTACGAGATCAGACAAGTGTATCGGCTGGAGGGTGTTAGTTTGATGAAAAAGCCAAATTTTCCGGTCTGAGTTGTTAGGAAATGTAGAAAGTCGATAGGGAGAATTATTAGTTGGATCTTGGAAGATTAAAGCGAAAACCTACTCTTTAGTTTCCAGCGCTTGGTACTCGCGGCTTACATTACCTGACTCGCGCGAAGATCACTTTTGCGCTGAAAATCATATTTACAAATTGTACTCTTCGTTTGTTGTATTTGGTCAGCGGTTAGCAGCGAAGACTCGTCGGAGGAGGGCTGGGACACAGAAGACATCGTGATACTAGATGGGGATATTCTTACTACAGAAACAAGCAACGCTAAGATTCTTATGGATGAAGCGAAAGCTGGAAAAGTGGAAGAGTTGCAACCTCCATGCAAGGTCTGTTTATCTGAGTGATACGCAAGAGAGATATACCCTCCTTAAAAATGGCTGGAAAACAAAAACCAAAGAAAAAAGATTTGAGACTTTTTAAGCGAAATTCGCCAATTGGGTGTCCTGTGTTGGGCGGTGTAGTATCCTGAGGTGTTACGTTTCAGTCACTTTGTGTCAAAGGTCTTGACCTGAAGTGAGATAAACAATTCACGAACAATTATTGATGTTCTGTCCCTTTTCTGTCATAATAATTTTCTTCTTTCTTTTTGTTTATCTGAGTACTTTACCTTGAGACGTTGCATGAATCCCCAAAAATGATTACAACCCGCACTGCTTACCTCAAAGACAATCCGTGAGGTTAGCCTCACTGTGCCTGACCTATTTTCTCAAAGTCTCCTTTTCAATTTATACCTCCTGTTTGACGACTTCAATCTTATTTCGGGCGACCTTTTTATGACTGCAGGTCCCCAAATGGCGATTTTGAAAGAAAGTATAGTTTGGAGCCATTCACAGGAAATTTTTTTCGAACCAGAAGTCGAGTTCTTTATTTGATAGTCTCACCAAATTTCATTTAGCCAAGTGTCTATCTGCCAAGGAGTAAATGCCGATTGAGACCCCAAGTCTAATTCCAAGTTTCTTCGTCTCCGTTCTTTCTCACAGTGGCGAGAGGAGGGGCACCTCAGCTTGCGTATGCGTATTCCGGGTAACATGTGGGTGGAGGTATGGCAGAGTGCTCGTCCGGTTCCAGTCCGCAGGCAGAAGCGACTTTTTGATGAAACAAAGGAAGCTGAGAAGGTAAAAGGACAGTACAGTAAGTTTAAGGTGGCTCGTACCGGTTTTCATCTTTTTGATGGTTTGTAACTTTGAAAGAATACAACAGAAAGACTGACCAAGGCTAGTTGAACACTTTTACGAGGTTGAATTATATAATCATTGGTTATCCAAAAATAGGTGTCATTTCGTCACTAGCAGTTTCCATGGCAACGCTTTCATAGGCTTATTCAGACGCATTTTTTAGCTTGTGGCTTAAATAATTCGAAAACTAGCCCGGTGACCCCATGATGTTTTTCAGTGATTGCTTTTGGCACTTGTAAAGGAAAATGCACAAAGATTTTTAAAGCAGAATTTCAGAAAATCTAGAAAAAAGGCAATTTTCAGACATCGCAAATTTCCTTCCGTAGAATTTTCTAGTTTTTTTTTTCTGATGATTCCTTTCGACGTTATTATCATATTGAAACAATAAAAAGAAGGGGTCACCGGACTTGTTTTCATGCAATAGCTTTCGTGAGTTTAGCAATTTCCACGCGCGTCCTCGCGCATTTAAAAATCTGGATTCTATAAGATCGACATTTGCTCATGATCTGTTTTAGCTACCGCTGACAATTGCGTGTGCTCGCGCAAGCACCTATGATCTGATGTTTACAGACGTTTACTGCTAAGAAAATCATTAAACAGCTGTCAAAGATAGCCTCCCGGGCTCATCTTAAAAATCCTACACACGACTTCTGGCTATATCATATTATTTTCCTTGAAGTTTCAAAGTCTTCTTCCACTTCAGGTAGATTATCCTTCACTTGAGTTCTTCTTTTTTCGCCGTCGCAAGATTTCATATCGGTTGAATATTTCTTTTAAATGTGAAGTGAAGCAACCTTTACTTCTCCGAAAATCGTCTTCTTTATCTTAGTTTCTATCTCCTCCATTTACAGTGGCCACTCAACACATCAAATACAAGCTCTTAGGTAAACCTCTCACGTAAGTAGAAAAAATTCCTCGCGCCGCCATCTTTGTTTTAAATTTTCGTCTTTTAATCTCGCGCTTCTTTTGCACGTTTCTCCCGCGCGTGACGCAAGAGTTATCTGTTCCCCGCGCGAGGAAACTGGTACGAGCCAGTACGAGCCACCTTAAGGTGGCTCGTACCAGTTTCCTCGCGCGGGGAACAGGTCACTCTTGCGTCACGCGCGCGAGAGAAACGTGCGAAAGAAGCGCGAGATCAAAAGATGAAAATTCAAAACAAAGATGGCGGCGCGTGGAATATTTTCTACTTTTGTGAGAAGTTTACCTAAGAGCTTGTATTTGATGTGTTGAGCGGCTACTGTGAATGCAGGAGATAGAAACTAAGATAAAGAAGACGATTTTGGAGAAGTAAAGGTTGCTTAACTTCACATTTAAAAGAAATATTCAACCGATATGAAATCTTGCCAGAAGTCGTGTGTAGGATTTTTAAGATGAGCCCGGGAGGCTATCTTTGACAGCTGTTTAATGATTTTCGTAATTAGCAGTAAACGTCCGTAAACATCAGATCGTAGGCGCGCGCGCGAGCACACGCAATTGTCAGCGGTAGCTAAAACAGATCATGAGCAAATGTCGATCTTATAGAATCCAGATTTTTAAATGCGCGAGGACGCGCGTGGAAATTGCTAAACTCACGAAAGCTATTGCATGAAAACAAGTCCGGTGACCTCTTCTTTTTATTGTTCCAATATGATAATAACGTCGAAAGGAATCATCAGAAAAAAAACTAGAAAATTCTACGGAAGGAAATTTGCGATGTCTGAAAATTGCCTTTTTTCTAGATTTTCTGAAATTCTGCTTTAAAAATCTTTGTCTATTTTCCTTTTCAAGTGCCAAAAGCAATCACTGAAAAAAATCATGGGGTCACCGAGTTAGTTTTCGAATTATTTAAGCCACAAGCTAAAAAATGCGTCTGAATAAGCCTATGAAAGCGTTGCCATGGAAACTGCTAGTGACGAAATGACACCTATTTTTGGATAACCAATGATGATATAATTCAACCCCGTAAAAGTGTTCAAGTGGCCTTGGTCAGTCTTTCTGTTGTATTCTTTCAAAGTTACAAACCATCAAAAAGACGAAAACCGGTACGAGCCACCTTAAGAGCCCAGTGGCCCACAACTGTTGGAGATTCTGAGAGTTTAATCAGGATGAAGTGGCCAGAAATGTTGTAATATTACTAAGTCTCCTTAAGGGGGTACCAGCCCATCACAGCCTATGACCCCTCCCCTTCCCCTTCCCCTTCCCCTTCCCCCTCCCCCCACCTTTCTCAGCCATTTTGTCAGCTTATCCCAAAAGTGTAGTTTGATTTTGATTTGATTTACTCACTTTCACCAGAGTGTGGTGAGGGTCGCACAACAGAGCGAAGCTCCTTATTAAGTGCGCCCTATATCCCACCCATCCCACCCCAGGGGAGGACATCCATCACACAGTAATCTCGTGTGTGGGAAAAAATTAACGTCTCCTACCCCAACCCTGCAGGAGACGGGACCTCCATTTATTCGTCCCTATCCGAGAAGACTAGAATATCTAACCATTTCTTGATGTTATAGAAAGGTAGCAAATTCTTCTCAATTATTTTATGTGTAGTGGTACACATTCAAACTCCTGGGTGAAGAGAGGCACCATGATAGCAGAGTGTCTTGCCCAGGAAAACAACACAATGATTTGGCCAAGGGTCGAACCCAGACCCCTTGAATCAGAATCTAGCGCGTTATTTAATTCACTGGGTCTCCTTCATGTTACTTTCGTAATCATGGATAATTAAAAGTTTCTTTGTCTTCACGCCAGGTCCTTCATTTTCTTGCTGGACTAAAACCTGCCGAGGTTGCCTTTCAGTTGTTTCCAGTTTTGCTTCATGCCGCAATTCTTCGTATCGAGACTACAGGTGAGAGAAGGGGACTTAGTTTTGTTGCCAGTCACCAGTATTTTAAAATATCTCTGCAAAATCACAGCGAGTCGTTAAAAAAAGATGAATCAATCAACTTCTCACTAGACACCAGTCATTATTGGTAGCCCGGGGGGAAGGGTGTGGAGAATTTTGGGGGCATCAGGTGGTTTTCAGGGGGGGACAAAGGGGAGAACGGTATTGAGAATTGTATAGAGAATTATATAAAGAATTGTATAGAGAATTATATAAAGAATTGACTGGCAACGGAGGGGGGAATTCATTAGAATAATACAGAACTAAGAGATGATCAGGTAAATTTTAACGTGACACAACCAACCCCCCCCCCCCACCCTAGCGATTTATATTTTTTATTTAACTCTCATATCACAAATGTAAAAAAAGTTTTTTCTATTCGATGGTGGAGTTCAAAATATTTCCATCTTAATTAACTTTGTGTACCAGGTGCACGTGATATTCCCGCCGTTTCATCCCTGCTGGATGAAGTACTCAGCAAGGCGAGCAAGTTATCTTGGGAAATGCCACATGACCTGTCTCGTTGTGAGGTTAGAGTTTCACGAAGAAAGAAGTTACTTGTTCAGGTTTTTTTTTATTCAAAACTAGAAATTTCCTCGTAAGACTTTCTAGATCCCATGTAATGAACATGTGAATCAATGTGGAGAAGAACTACATGAATTGTAAACGTAGAACTCGAAAAAAATAGGTGTAATGTTTTTAAGACTCGATCAATGTGATTTAGGGATATTCCTATGCTAAACGTTCTTTTCGTTTGTTTCTCTTTGCAATTTTTCTTTTATTTCCCAGAATCGCCTAACAATTAACTTCTTCTTACAATATCAATTCGCTAATCAAAGAATCCGCGAGAAGTTGTTATCGTGAGAAATACCTAGCTCTCTAAACTCAGTCTACAAGGAAATATATGGCATCTGGAGGGGAGAATTCCTAATGAAGCACTTTAATCAATTACAGGAATTTGTCAAACAGTTGCAGTTGTCAGAACTCGCCATCACTCGTGCCCACTCCCTGCGATTTAAATTTCGTGACGCGCTGTCGGAACAAGATAGGTACCATGGAGACAAGGACGTGGAACAGTTCCTTTCGGCTTTGACAGAGAAACCTGAAGTAGCTGTAATTGGCGCAGGAAGAGGCCCCGCTGGAAGAGTTATTCACAGATTGTTCGCCAAACAAGAGGTTTGTGTCGTGGCAGACTAGTTAGACGAGAGCAACATGTCGATAATTTACACAAAAGTGTTTTAAATTGATTATTTATTATGTTTGCTTATGAAAGTAACTCTTCTTTTGACTTTCGTAGACCGCGAGAATGCAGTTTGCTGTGGACGAAGATACCTCTTCAAATCTTTCGGTAAGTTCATAGAATAAAGCGAAAAGTAGTATTTTTGCTCAATGGGATGACGTTTTAGGGGGGCATGCACCACAATTATTTTTTCAACTACAACTTTATCCGAATGATTTCCCTAATATTTACTTTATCTTTGTCAACAGCGGCAACCAGCCCCACCAGCTCAAGACTTCCCACCCCCCACCGGTCGGGAGTACATTTTGAGAACAACAATTCCCCGTCCCCGCCCCTCGTCTCGCCCATGTCCTCAAAGAATGTACTGTGTACTGACCAATGACGATTTCAGACTTGCGGGTGCATTTACTGATGACGTCATATTTCAATGACGAAGAATTTTCTTAATCCGAAATCAATGAACAATTCTGCTCCCTTAAAATCTATTTTGCAAGAATAACAGCAGATTTTTGTAAACCTCAAACGGCACGCTCTCAACGCTTGAGGCCACTTATCAAGATATGAATTCCACAACAGTTTAAATATTTCCCGGCTGTCGTAGGTAGAGCTTGATTCAGTTAGCGAACTTGCCCCCGATAAGTTTTAACAGTTTTTACGGCGATGACTCTTTCCCAGTGAGAAGAAAATAGATATTTTATTGGGAGACAATTTAAAAACAAAAGTAACAAGAATGAAATGTTATTGAGAGTGTTTTGTGTTTCAATTTCGATTTTCTAACTCTGCTGCTTCAGATAACACATCAACAAAACATTAAGCGGTTACGACTCTGAGTTTCCTAAGTTGGTTTCTCAGATCCTTGCAGAGAGAATTTATTCATGACGGGTGATTTTCTGCCATGGCAGTAAATTCAAATGAGCATGCGTATAAAAAGTAAGAAGGTTGGTGTTGAGCTGAATGATTGGCCAAGCAAAACTGTGGGAAATCGTGCGCGTGTCACGACGGCGCACGCGGGGAATAATGGGATTGCTATGGACTGATACAGCTTGTAAGAACATATTCAAAGATGGCTGACAACTTCAAGTGTTTTTATTCTATGTGCTTAGTCACGTGACACATTGTGACTGACTAGGGTGGGGAAAGTAAGCTTGCCACATTGTCTATCATACAGCTGTTGATTTATTTAGCGCCAGGAAACTTTGAAATTGTGGTGAGCGCGGGAAAGATTAAACTGCGTGCAGGCGAAGGGAAGAACGAAACAGTAAGCGCGGAAAACATAAAACCACTCAGGATCGGGAAATTTTGCCCACTCGTTTGATTCGGAGCGGGATATGCCTGTGCAAACATTTTACTTTGGGCTTCTTGGACTAAATTTGTTCTGCTTCAATCGTTGACAACTAATAGCGAAGGTTATATCACAACGGTTAAATAGTGGTGGTTAACTGAGTTTTATTTACATTCAAAGGATTACATTTGATTTCTGACTTAAAAACCTTTAACCCAAAAGTCAGGCAGATATGGTCAGCGGATATGAATTGAATGGTCCTGATGACTTCAAAAATTTTATCACACCATATCTTTGTGTATAAAAACTTATCGACCGACCAAGGGTTCATATGTACTTTATGTATTAAGAACAAATGGGGTCGAATTTGTTTTTAGAGGCCTTGTCAAATGGCCACTTCCCCGGATGACAAACGCGTTTCGGTCAAAAGAATCAACCGTCCGACAAAGTTTTTTCCATACAATTTGTTAAGCAGTTTTTCAAGTTATGGTGTGTTAAATACCTGATAAATATAAAGGGGACTTCAGCAACCGCAGAACTTTCAATCCACGTTTACCATCAACTGCGAGGTGTGGCATTTATCGTGTACACTCTAATCATTGTGTAGATGACATGAAATCTAGTTCAGCTCTTTTACAGAAATGGTTAAGGCGCTCTGTTAGTTTTCAACCGGCTGTCTTCCTTTCTTGGTTTTGAAGACTAAGAAGACAACTATTTTGATTACTCCCGTTCATATTTAATCAGTTTCTTTCTTCATTTCAATCCCATCAAGACGTGCAATAGATTCGGTGTAATGTCGATCGAAACCGTCATTATTATACTCAGCCGGACCGCTGTACAGATTGTGAGTCTGCTGTCTGAAGGGAACAGAAGAGTCGCGAATGTTCCTTTCCGAAAATACATATCTCAAATAACGCTCTTTCGCAGGTAAGGCTAAACGTGGATATTAAAACTCCGTATATCTCAATCCATAGCACGGTTCTCAGTCAGTCGACAGAGCTGAATAATGAAATGCTACCTCAGTGGGTATGCGGTCAACAACGCGGGCTCAAGTGCCCTAGGTCTAAAATTTAGCGAAATTAGCGGAAAATAATAAGGGTTGACCTTTAAAACCGAGGAACTCTGTTTTCGTCGAAGGCACTTTCCTATTTCCAAAGGTTTAAAAGAGAAAATTAATTTTTGAAAATTTTTAGGTGTACCAAATTTTTCGAGGTTGTTCTGTAAAAGAAAAGCGGCAAGGAAAACGACGCCTCGAAGCAACAGAATAGGAAATCAACCATGCGAACGACTCAAAATCCGTGTTTCCGCGGCAGAACCTGGCGCATGCGCATACGTTATTCAGCTCTGTCCAGTCAGTCTAGAAACGAGCATAAAATCGGGCCTGCGAAAAACTGCGGTCAGCTGTTTCCCTGAGAACTACAACCACTACTTGTGGTTTACTCGCTCTTTCGCTTGTCTTTACTGACTGGAGACTGGAACCGGCTTCTTTTATCTTCTATCCACCTCCAACTTCCCCTTAAGCTATTCATTAATGCCGTTTTAGAATGTTCCCTGAAAACAGGATTTTGATCTTTTAGGATCTTGGCCGCCTCGCGCTAATTTGGACTCATGATCATCTAACAGTCTAGTCAAGCTCAATGATTAAAAAACATAAACAAGAAGTTGAAACTTGGGTGACATGTTCTTTATAGTAGAGTTCGATGGTTATTTTCTTGTTCGAAATTTTAATTTCTTTTGATTTTGGTTATGATATAGTGTACAATAAAGATGTTAGAAAAAACTGGAAAATGAAATTGAACCACGGCTCTGTACTGTTGTCTCTGTGATTGTTTAAAATGGAGAAAAACAATTTTTGTATCTGAAAGTTCTTAGGGAAACATATCACAAGTAGCGAGTGTTTAACTTCTGTGAAGCAAAACATTCGCTCTTTCGCGGTCGATCATCCAAGCTACAACAACGTATCTAAACGTTAAAAGAATTATTGATGAACTTTTAAAATGACGCGTACGTATATACATATCATAATCTAATTCTAAGGAAAGTGAAAAAAAATGTACATGTTACTTAGTTGTAACATTTCCATGCTACTCTTTCCAACACTGAACCCAGAGGGTCTTAATGGGGTCAACCGCTAGCGGTAAAAACGGCCAAAAAGTTGACGAATTTTAACCCTTTCTCGTGAAAAAAAGTTAACCTTAAAAGTATTTATTTTAATCAAAAAGGAAGGAGGTTAAACATTAGCCGTAAAATGATCAAAATTTTTTAACTTTTAACTATAAAAGCCATCACCCTATTGACACCCTCAACCTACGTTAGGGTCCATCCTTCCGCAATGTGTTCTGGTGATAACAAAAAAGTATTAGGAGTATTACCACTTCTCCCTTGACCGCTACCCGGGCACTAATCTTTAGCAGGTCTATGTAGTTTTGAAACCCTTTCGTCAAGTTTCTTTGACTCCTGCATCTTGCAGGTACCCATTTATTCTCCTGGGTGGAGAGAGGCACTAACGAAGTAGAGCCTGATTACACCTGCGATGCAAATGAAAACGTTCGTGCGAAGCTAATAGGGACCTTAAGCATCGACGACGTTGGAAGTCACGGACGTTCGCCGGAAGTGAATTATCAGCTGTCGTTGGCTGTTGCTATGGATACACCGTCCGTCCCTGATGAAAGGTCACGTCGACGACGCAGGATCGCTTAGTTTGACGTCCTGGAGAAAACGCAGAAATACAGGTGGATTTGAGATTAAAACTACCGTACTTCGAAGATGATTTGATGTCACTCGCTCCGATAACCACATTAAATTTTCTCGGCTGTTGTACTTGTAGTCATGTCAAGCTTGCAAGTTCCCTGTGAAGGAGGAAATTACGCTGGTCCAAGCAGATCCTCGAGGTTAGTTGTCATGCAGCTTAATTTTTTTTTGGACGAAAGTCTCTGAGGTCGTACGAGTAACTTAGCGTAATGCATACTTTGAGAAAAAAAATTCTTAGCCTTAGGTCAAAGTTAACTTCGCCACAACAAATAAATGTGAAAATTCGTCCGTTAGTTTTATGCAACAAACAGTCGGCAGTTCCTATTTTGTTTATCTTTTCTGTCCGGCCCGGCTCAAAAAGCGACATCTAGCTATACGAATGTACACACTTTTTTCTATAGTAATCTTTGTTAAACGAATATCTGAGGTTAATAGAAGAATATAGATAGCCGTGATACCGCCCAAATTGGTTTGAAACTAAAATGTGTGTTGCATCTAATAAACTTAATCTTACACGTAAAGCATATTATTTAAGCTTAAGTAATAGAGCACTTTTTCCGTGTTTATATAGCCTCATCTAAACACGAGGTTGGTTGGGAGAATTCAAGACAGTTAGCAACTGTGGTGGTTGTATACAGGCCATGCCATTTGTTGGCTGACTGGTAGAATACACATTATTTACTCTACTGACGTACTACTATCCTCTGTATAGAGCATTTAAATTAGCCTAAACTCGCTTGGAAAGGAAGGATTTTCAGCTTGGGAATGAAAAATATAAATTTTACCAAAATTAGAGAACACGCTCGAAAACTGCAAGTAGTGTTTAATTGGGGGACGTAATTTACATATCCTACAGAGAAGTTTAACACTGCATTTTTTAATCACATCAGATCAACTGGACATGATGTTCATGTAAGCTAACGGGATACTTGTATAAGTTGTCTTTTAAAGGCTGAAATGTCATGCATTGTTTTAAAACAGTGGTAAAATGGAATGGAGTGAAGAGAAAGATATTCTCCTGTGCCACGAAGTCTTGCAGGCTGAGCCATACAGGGCTAAAGAGAAGACTGTGGGCAGGGCACAGGCATGGGAGAAAATTGCCAACATTCTCAACAAAAGAGCAGAGTTTAAAGTTAACAAGAGGTCTGTAAGAGATCATTATATGGTCTTGGTGGAAAAATTTAAAAAAAAGACTTCACAAGAATTAAAAGCCAGTGGCATCAGTCCTGAGCCAACCAAGCTGGACAGGCTACTTGAAGAAATCATAGAGAGAGCTGAGGCCTGTGATCAGTCAAGAGATGAGGAGGATGACAAAGCAAGAGAGAAAAAACAGAGAGAACAAGAGCAAGCTAAGGATATCAGGCTCAAAGCCATGGAGTCATTGAGTGAAACAAAGAAACGGTCACTTTCAGATGGGGATGGTGAAAATCAAAACAAGGCCAAAAAGAGGCGATCCAATGGAACTGAAATGGTGGCCTATTTGAGGGAGCGGGCAACTGAAGAGAATAGACTAAAAGAAAGAGATATAGAAATAAGATCTGTGCAGTTGGAGAAAGAGGCTGAGAGGCAACAATTGCTTGACAAGCAGCATAACAGCCTGATGCAACTGCTGTTACAACAGCAGCAGCAGCAACAACAACAACAACAACAGTTCCAGGAACAACAACAGCAACAGTTGCTACAAATGCAAACCTACATGGCTCAACAGCAACAACAGCAGTATAAAATGCTTCTGGCAATATTAGAGAAGAAAAATTGAAATAAGCACGCTGCCCCCTTCCCTGGCCCAGAAAAGAACATTAATACTTGCTTCAATTAAGCTTGTGAAAATGTTTAAAGTGAGCTGAGAAGGGTCCCTCTTGAATGAGCACCCTACTGTTTTAACCCAACTTTGGAATAAGTACCCTGGGCACCACTTATTTGAAGATTTACAATATTTTTGGATATATTTCGAGCTACTCTTTTAAAAATTTGTTTTTTTAACTATGATTGTATTGGCCCCAACTAAAGCAACAGGCCGGTACGTATTAACTTCATTGATCAAAAAAATCACCATCTACTTCAGTTGGAGTTTGTTAGTGTGACTAAATTGACTGCTTACATATTTGTTATGCTTAACATATCTTTTATTGTTGTGATGTCTTCTTGCTTTCTGTATTACATTTTTGTATAATTTGTTGATGACACAATTTATTCATACCAGCATATACATTATAATTACTTATCTTCAAAAGGTATATTACTGCTGAGAAATTAATGTCATGTATAGAACTTTAAAATTTACATGACTTGCTATAATATCAAACTGGGCACATTACTTTGAAATAAAATTTTGATTAAAAACTCTATAAACTTTGCCATACAGTGTAAATGAGCATTTAAACACAAGCCCTTATTTTTTATTTTGGTACAGAAGATTAAGTGATTAAACAACCACAGTCCCCACAGTTATCATGTTATTTTTAAAACTTGTAAGTATATAAAAAGCAAATTGATATTAGTTTTTTATGTATCTGTCCTGTTATTGGCAATGTATTTCATCAAAGCAGCTGTGGATCCACATGAGCTACTTTGACAATTTTATGATGAAATTCATGATCAATTACAGGATAGAGGCATTTAAAATTGAGGTCAATTTGCTAATTCACCCATTCTTTGGAGTAAGTGTCAACCCCCACACATGTAAGAACAATGATCTATACATGCTCCCTTAATTCCGTTTTTACTCTTCAAAAGGGTGTCAAACCCCTTCCAGAACAAAGTGAGGAAAAAGGCTTGGTACCCTTTTCGGGGAGAAAAGCAGACTCAAGGGTGTGTTACAGACCATTGTTCTTACATGTGTGTCATCAAACAATCAGGTTATAACTTCAGGCAAAATATTCTTCAAGGGAGGGTGGCTCAATGTCAAAGAATGTAGCAGTGGTGTTTCCATACATGCATGTTAATGCATTTCGTAATAATGCACTAACCACATAGTGTTTGCCAACAGCACTTAACCTGATTTTAAGATTTTTCTTGAAATCAAGGAATTTAAATGATGCCACAATGTCACCAAAAATCCACTCCACAGATGTTCGCACAGAGCTCATGGACTTATTGAACTGCTCCATGGGAGCAGTGAGTGGAGCTTCTCTAAATGGTTGCTGTAGGTGGAGCCGCAGTGGATATGCTGGGTCGCCATAAATGCACATGGCCTCGCCAGTGACAGGACTGAATGCATTTCTCTCCAAATCGTCCAGTAGCCCAGAGTCTTTAAGCATTGCTGCATCATGTTTTTTACCTTCTGTGTGAGTTTAAAACAACAAAATGGCTCAATCAATCAATCAATCAATCTATCTATCTTCTCCATCAATCAAAGATTTAACACATACATTTAATTTGAACCGCTGTAAAGGGGATACTTAATTACTGGCTGCTAGTAAAAGTTAATCAGACTAGTGTAATCCAAGCGTGCATAAGACTCCTAGTATTTACTGTACTACAATAGCAAGCAAGATCGCAAGCACTATTCGCAGTTTGGCATGCAGTCTTGTAGCAGCACGATAAAAATGATGATTATTTTTCACGTACCTACGGGTCCATACAGGTGAGCGATGAGTCCATTTGGCAATGACACTGATTGGAATTTTAAAGCATGTACACGTTTGTGGCCGTTGTAAACTATCTTTTGGTCTTGGCCTGGCCTACAAATAGGCCGCACTGTGCCATCGACAAATCCAAAGCAGTTGGACAGTGCTGCCCCTTTGTCAGCTATGGCATCAGCGTACACTCGCAGTTTGTCTCTGCTGAGGAGTTGGTCATTCCACTCTGTGATCTTGGCGTGATGATGGTCGAAAATCCACTTCTCAAAACGTGTCGTGATCATGCTTATCTCTGGCACTGCCCGTCCAAATCTGTGGATCATGTCACCCAAACGACATGGGTATGCTAATCGTTTTAGCAACATGCACAGTCCCTCTACGCGGTTGGCCTTTGTTCGTTGGTGGCAGCACAGACTCGCAGGCAATCCAAGGGCATCAGCAAGTCTGACAATGTCCATTTTTCTTACTCGAAACTCATGAAAGCACTCTGCTTCGTCCATAGAGTCGAGATCAAAACGATCGTAGTCGGCGTGAGGAAATGATAGATTTCTGGAGAAACTAGATTCATACAGCAATAAAAATTCTTCTTCGGAAATAAAATGATGACTCCATGCTAGAGAGAGCATTTCTCGAGCTTCCTTTAAAGTAGACATTGTCAAGATTGAGACCACACAAAGGATGTGTTTACACTTTCACGGTCGACCGACTACGTCTGCAAGTTAGCGTAATTGTTTTGCTTAACGCAATCATGTCACGAACGCCGGTGGCGACAACGTCGTTCCCAGGTTCCCCCTCCTGCAAACGATCGAACGTCCGTGACACCCAAAGTCATCGATGCTTAAAGTCCCTAATGAAAGCACGCGACGGCGGTGCGAGGTACGATTTTCTCATCTACAACAAAGCAATGGCATACGACTTAAGGTGTTTCCTAATTCTAAAATCCGTTACTTCGAATGATCTACAACCTAAGAATTTATCACCTACAGCATGATGTTCAAATGGCAGAGTTTTCTCAAAGGAGGCGCTCTAAGCTCAGTCCGCGGCCTGACTCGGGCAAAATGCGCCGTCTTTTGTACATTAGACTGCTCATTCTATCGGTTCGTTGCCTTAACAGCCCACGCAGGATTTTTAAAGAACAATGAAAACATTGTAAATCGTATTTAACTGCTCGTGATCTACTCGTGTATCCAGCGGAGATTATTACGATAGCAAACGACAGAAAATGCACCCAACAGTTCAGCTTTACCTCCAAGTCCTAAATATCGATTCTTTTCTGCAGGTTCCATACCTTACTGATATGAAATTTTCAGAATAAAGTTTCTAAACCATTGAAAACAATTGATACCTAAGTAGTGCTTGGAGTGCTTTTTTGAAAATTTATCAAGATTTCTCTCGCAATTAAGTGACTTGCTATATTTTCATAAAACATCGATAAAAAAAACATGAAACATTAATCATCGATTCAAACTGGAATTGCTTTTAAAATTAAGGTGTACTAAAACTGCCAATTACTAAATTGACTACCAGCTTGGCGACCAGGTTCGTTCGGTTCGAAGACTAATTTTGTCTTCTTTACTAAATGGTAATTCCAGCCTGGTTGCTTTTAAAACCTAAAAATAAGCCTGCAAAAACCAAGATATATTCTGAAGCGAAGATTTTACAAAGGAAAAACAGAAAAGATCTCAATCAGAAACCAAGTCAGCCTGATCGACAGGGTTCACAACAAGAAGTACTAACATTCAGTTTGCCTCATTTTTGGTGTAATTAGCTTAATACTTAGAATCGTACGGTTCAGTATTTAGTTATTTCATAAAAGACTTCAAGGTTAGATAGAGAAAAATGAAGTGTTCTCGTGAAAAATGCACAGTGATCTGCTAAATAGCCATCAGCATTTTAAAAAAAGGAAATTCCAAAAACCCTATCTCGGTAACTGAGCTAACTTAGTTACTTATATAAAGAAATCGTAAGTTTGCGAAGAAAAGAGCGGGGGAATGAGATGTCAGAAATAGAGCTAGTTCTGATGACCAGGCCATGTGCGAGGAGGCAGTAACTCTATCAATTCTATTGCTACTTCATACCTACTTAGACTGCATAGTTTACAGTGTTTAGTTGGTTATTTCGAAGAAAACTTCAATGTCAGATGGAGTAAAATGATTTGTTCCTGCGTAAAATGCACAGTTCCATCCCGAATAGCTCGAGGGATTGGAGTACGTGTGGCCGCAATACGTATAAGACTGTTGACTGCTGTTGGCGTTATTTGATATGTGAATGTCATGCCCACCAAAAGTGGGTCCGTAGGAGGAACATCTGTACATGGCGTATTGCTGGTTTCGGTATTGTGTTAGCTTCACAGGATTGTATCCTTTCACGTTGTTAAGAGAGAAAACAAAAGCTTTGCTGGCTGAAGAATAAGCACAGGAACTTGCTAAAATTGAAAAGAGTTAGGGACTGGTCACTATCTGTCACCTGGGGGAGGGGAGGGGAGGGGAGGGGGAGCGAAGGATTCTGGGGGGAGGGGTCAGATTTTTTTCAAGAATAAAGGGGGGGTCAGCCTTAATTGACAGGCATTAAGGAGGGGGGATCTTGAAAAAAGGAGAAAATATCTTTGAATCATCTATGAGGACTGTAAGATAATGAACAATTTCATGATTGGAAATTTCGCACCGGTCACTGTGTATACAGTAAAAAACGTTTGAAGCTACCCGAATGTGAACAAATATGATAACTATTAAAAAACAAATTAATTTAACTTGCCGTACTAGAACCGAGCACCCTTATTTTGTTAAAAACAAATTTAAGGAACATGAGAGCATATTTTCACTTTTCAAAATGAGCACTTGAAATATGATCCAAAGTGTTCTTCAAAGGCAACACGTAATCTAAGGATATCGCTATTTGAGAATCCTTTGTTTCAGCTCTCCAATGCGAATAAATGATAAAACGAAACATGTAAATTAAATTAAAATGAAAGATGAAAAAATCAAATTATATCCGAAACAAGGCTTTTACGTTAAAACGCGCTCCAAAAGCATTTCAAGCCATTTAAGAGTTTGTCTACTTCGAGATCTCACTTGTTACTGTGATATTTTTTGTTCCTACAAGAAAAGTCCATGACTAATCGATTTGTTATATGTTCTACGTGTGAGAGATGTTTGCTTGTTTGTTACTCACGGCTTGTCCAGGCCACGTTAGTATATCCACCAAAGATATAGCTGTTCACTTTGATGATTGTTACTGTGGGTCCCCTCCCATCACAGTTACTGTGGAATGTCGATGCTGCCCAGCCGTCAGTCTTTGCGTGCCAACACCTTACAAACCTGCTGCGCTCTTTGCTGATAAGGACTGGGTCCAGATACGAAAACAGCACCTTCAAGTACTTGTTGTAATCAAGGCTTCGAAGTATGTCGGACAAACCGAGGCCTGAGGATGGAGGCGAAAGGTAAAATTAATAGTTGGCGAAATAAATTCATCAATCCTTACAGCTTTGATTGATGGTGTCACCTTTGAATCTGAAGCGGATAATATCACCCCTCGTTTGACCTGCTAGATGATCTAAAATTACTGACTAAAATTAGGCAAGTTAAAAAATTTATAGCCTGTCTACCAGGCGGTATTTTAGGCGCAAGAGAATATAGAATTTGTTTGTTAGCTCAACCGTTCTTTCAAGTGGCCCCACCGGCTTTATTTTCACACAATACCTACAGCCCCCCGCGGAAACTCAGGCTGGTCTTCTCAGACTTATCACGCAACACGTTGTGTGACGAACTTAAATGACTGCTGCGAAAGAGACTTGACAAGCTTACGAATTTCTTTGAAATGACAAAAAAATAAATAAATAAATAGAAAAAAAAAAAAAAATACGCCATCCGTACTCCAACAACACATCTTTTTTAAAATATTTCTGCAATCCACGAATTAATTTTGCCACAGGCCTTACCTTTCATTTATCCTTGAAAAGTTGTCTTTTTTTACTTGATTATAATCGTAACGGTAGTCAATTTACCATTTCAACTTTGTTGATATATTCAAATTATTTCGTTACCCCCACCGATGCAGCCCCAAACAGTTTCCTTAGAAACTATCAGCCTTTATTCATTTTTACTTGATTACCTGTTTCATAGAATACTTCTATGTTCGTCGGAGAAAAATAAGACTCCTCTGTAATAAAACCACAGTCTCCAGTTGAGTACCCGGAGGGCGCCTTGTACGTGCAACCGCATCTAGTGTAAGAGTTTTGGTTGTTTCCAGCGTCGTTGGATATGTGGATGTCGTGACCGCAACCAACACCAAAGGTGGGTCCGTACGTGTTACATCTGTACATTGCATTTTGCTGGTGTCGGTATTGTGTCAACTTCACAGGATTGTATCCTTTGACGTTATAGAGAGAGAAGAGGAATGCTTTACTGGCGGAAGAATAACCTGCACAAGAACCAGCTGTAAGAGAAGAACAATGCAGTCGTACATTAAGAAGTTGAAAAAAAAAAAAAAAACTAAACCCCCCTGAGGGATGGAGGTTAATTTTCTATCATGGGCTAGACAGGGAGTTATTTTTTTCAGGCTAGAGATTTGTGAAAGAAGGGAGAGATCTTGCAAATTAGGGCATAGAAACGGGTACGAATAACAACTGAGGAAGATTTGAGGGATTAGTCCGAAGCAAATCGAGTAAAACTTTTTGAGACTTCAAAAACACGCCTTTTAGTCTCAGTGTTGCTGCTTATCACTAGATGTTTTCGGATGTAATATTGTCCTGCAGGTGTACAAAGTGGGAAAATTTTCCATTGATTATATGTGTGAAAAATCTGGAAGAACCAAACACGCTTAAAGCTCATAGTAGAGGAGCATCGTTCAAAATTTCAGTGAGCAACCCCCCTCCACCTTCTCAAATCCCCAATAGAACCATGGTTGATCCGATAGAATTGTCTTGTCCCTTCATAACAAACTTGATATACCTACCTCCTCCCCAGGACACGTCACTATATCCACCAAAGATATAATTGTTTACTTTGATGATTGTCACCGTGGGTCCCCTCCCATCACAGTTGCTGTGGAATGTCGATGACGCCCAGCCGTCGGTCTTGGCGTGCCAACACCTCACAAAGTCAGTACGGGATGCACTGGGAAGAACTGGGTCTAAAAACGAAATCAGCCTTCCCAAGTACATGTTGGGGTCCAGGCTTCCAAGAATATCAGATGTACCAAGGCCACCTGTGTTTGCGAACAAAACTCGAATGTGAGCTATAATTACAGACGTCATAGAATCAAGAAAGATGTTATTTCTTCTTTCACGACTGTCGAAGTTTTCTACGAAGAATCGAGCATAGATCTCCTTATTCACAGTGTGAGGCGCTCACCATGTGATCCCATTTAAACTCAGTATTTCCCCGTAAGTTTATTCTGTAAATACAGCGAGAAAATCCAATTCCTGATTTTATGTAAAATGGAGAAACGAAAAGAAAAGAAGTGTTTAATTTAGCCGGATTCGACCCGACTCATTTACTCAGATTTAATGGCAAAACATGCATCTAGATCAATTTCTACCCAGACTTAGTTGATATCCACTGATACCCCGAAAATGGAATACAATTCGTTTGCCAGTGTTGCCACTATAATCTAAATAGTATTTCGCTGCTGTATATGGTTCAGCGCATGCGCTAGGCCTTTATAGATTATGCTAGTAAAAGTAGCATATTATTCTAGTAGCATTGCTTTTTTTTTGGCGAAATTATACTTAAAATTATGCTCTCTTTTCCAAACTATGCCCCTTTTTTAAAATTATGCTCTTGAAAAAATTGCAAATAAGTCCAAAAAATACATTTTTTTAATTAGAAGCCGTTGGTCTACAAGAAAGAAACGTAACAAATTCACAATGAAATTCAAATAAACATGTGGTTCATGTTAACATGCACACCAATATGACCAACGATGTGACTTCCGGTTCCGGTGCACCCCAGACCCGGGCTCAGACCGTTTCAGACGCCGCTCAGTGATTCACAGTGAACTACAAATGCTACTACTTGAACTAAAACTTGAAATACCGAATAACGTCACCAAGTGGTTGGGAGTTTAGATGAACAATGATCAAATTGTAGCATCAAAAATCCGATAATTATCAAAATATGCGAATTATGCTAGCATTGCTACTTGGCAGAAATAATGCTAGTTTGCTCAAATTATGCCAAAAATTATGCTAGCATAATTTATAAAGGCCTAGCATGCGCTCCTAGAATCGCTAAACGTTGCCACGGATTCGAATGTACGTATTTAGTCATCGTATATTTACGACAGGCGTTTAAGTGTCTCTGTACAATAATATACCTATTTCAAAGAAAACCTCAATGTCAGATGGAGTAAAATGATATGCTCCTGTAAAAAATCCACAGTTTTGGCCCGAATAGCCCGAGGGGTTAGAGTACGTCTCGCCGCATTCAGTGTAAGATCGTTGATTGTTCCCTGCGTCATTTGATACGTAGATGTCATGTCCCACACCAAAAGTGGGTCCGTAGGAGGAATGTCTGTACATGGCGTATTGCTGGTTTCGGTATTGTGTCAGCTTCACCGGATTGTATCCTTTGACGTTATTAAATGAGAATAAAAAGGCTTTGGTGGCGTAAGACCAACCACAGCAACCTAAAATGATGATTAAGATGGAGATAAAGTGAAAGACAATAACACTCTAAACGAATTGGTTGCAAGTGAGGTGTGTTGTGTGCAGTGAGTGAGTGCGGTTGTCAATATTTTTCTAATATTAATGAAGTTGGAGCCTCTTGCGGTAACTGCACTGCTCAGTAATATCCCTCATTGGGTATGATATTTTAGGGAAACTTTCAAGCTGAATGCACATTGTTTCATGCATGATGTTTGAATTTTTTAAGGAATTTTCGTATACTAATTTTATCAATTGTGTATTGTAAGCCTCGTGTCCATATTGCGACTGTTTGATCCATTTGGTCCTCAAAACCAACCGAAAGCCCTAAAAATTATTGTCGACACGTTACAACACATGCTATGTGCCTGCAGAGCTGATTGGAAAACTCTCAAAGCATTTCGACTACAAATGCCGTTAGCCTTGCAAACAAAACAAATTGAGTACTTTATATGCACAATGCCGTTCTATGATTGGTCGAGAAAGCTCACGGTATCGTATTTAACAAATGAGAGAAAAATCTTAAACCAGTCGTCACTTGGTATATCGCCTTTTTCTCGCGCCTCGGGCATCTTTTGTTCTTGTCCTTTGTTTTGACTGTTTCGCCAATTAACTTGATTTTGGTTTTGCGATGCAGTTAAGATAGAGAATATAAAAGCATAAAACTTGCTTTCTGCTTGGTCACCAGGACACCTCGGTGTCCTGTTGGAAGAATTCCAAGAAACAGGCTTCAGGAGACATTCTTTCTGTTACAGACACTAAGCTTGATCCATTCTTACAACGATATTTCCTTGCCTTTCTAAGTCCTTAAAACTCTGCACCGAAAAAGAAAAAAACTTAATGGCTAAGATGTACTTACTGCTCCATGATACATCAGTGTATCCACCGAAGATGGAGTTATTAGCTTTGATGATTGTCACTGTGGGTCCCCTCCCATCGCAGTTGCTGTGGAATGTCGATGCCGCCCAGCCGTCAGTCTTAGCGTGCCAACATCTCACGAATTCAGTGCGGTATACATTAGGCACGACCGGATCCAAATAAGAGAGCAGTTGATTCAAGTACTTTTTGTGATCGAGACTACCGAGAATAGCGGAGGCATCCAGATCTCCTGAGTAAGACAGAACAGAGTAACGTTTTTATTGAGAGATCATTCGCGCCAGAAACCCAGCTCTCGAGAAGATATAGGACGTTATTCAGCTTCTCTGGGGGACTCCCGTGAAAGAGTTGGGAACGTTCTCCCTCTCTGTCTCTATGTCTCTGATTTTGTGTTAAGGAACGTTCCGACCGGAGAAGAACTACAGCAAATGCAAAGTGACTTCTAACTTTAAGAGTTTGTGGGTCTTGAATTACCTATTTCAAAGAAAACTTCAGCGTCAGATGGAGTAAAATGACGTGTTCCCGTGAAAAATCCACATTGTTCACCCGAATTGCCCGAGGGGTTGGAGAACCTGTAGCCGCATTAATGGTAAGACGTGCAAAAAACACGCAATTTCTTCCCTGATTTAGTTGATGTACACAGATACTCCGGAGCTGAAATACAATTCGATCGCCAATGCTACCACAACAGCCTGAATAGTATTTTGCTGCTGTATATGGTTTAGCGCATGCGCTCTTAGAATCGCTGAACGTCGCCACAGATTAGAGTTTAGGTATTTAGTCATCGTATATTAGTGGCAGGTTTTAAGTGTTTTTAGTTAACAATAATTTACCTATTTCGAAGAAAACTTCAATGTCAGACGGAGTAAAACGATGTGCTCCTGTGAAAAATCCACAGTTCCAGCCCGAATAGCCCGGGGGGTTGGAGAACGTGTAGCCGCATTCTGTGTAAGAGTACTGATTGTTTACAGCGTCATCATGAATAAAGATGTCGTGTCCCCGACCAAAAGTGGGACCGTAATAGGAACGTGTGTACATTGCGTATTGCTGGTATTGGCGGAGTTGTGTCAGCTTTACAGGATTGTATCCTTTGACGTTGTAAAGAGAGAAAACAAAAGCTTTGCTGGCTGAAGAATAACCACTGGAACCTAAAAATGAAAAGAGTTAGGGGCCGGTCAATATTTGTCACCTAGGGGAGGGGGAGGGGAGGGGGTGAAGGATTTTAAGGGAGGATCACATGGTTTTCAAGAGAACAGAGGGGGGATCGAAGAAAACTGCAATGTCAGATGGAGTGAAATAATGTACTCCTGTGAAAATCCCTAGTTTCCAGTCGAATAGCCCGGGGGTTGGAGTACATGTGACGGCAATTTGGTTACAGTCAAGCTAGGTGAAGCATACCCCTCAACCCTCAAGATTACATCAATGAATTGATCATTTGGATATTGAACTCGCCAGTCGTTTCAAGAATGCAATAACGTATTGATTATTTGAATATTGAACCCGCTCGCCGTTTCACGAATGCAATAATGGATTGATTATTTGAATATTGAAGCCGATAGCCGTATCCGTTTTGAAAAGGTGAGGATCATTGTTCAGTCAGAAGTCCATTTCTGATTATACCAATAAGATTGTTCTATTCGACGAGGAATCCTGAAAATAAACAAACTGCACTGTAAAAACACTGCGAAAACAGTCGATCGCAAATATTTACGAAATAAAAAAGTCTTGCGATGGCTTCGCCTGTAAACTATTTTCTTCGACCGTGAACGCACACAAGATTTTCTACAAGTTCGTCAAGATGTAAATAGGCGAAAAAGCTGTCGATAACATTCCATTTACAACATTTAATTTACAAGAAGTTCTACAAAGCAGTCGAACTCACCTTTGCCGCCATGTCTGACGCCATGAAATGGTTCCATTTCATCCTCACGTGTTCGCATAATCCAATCAGAAATGGACTACTGATTTGAACAATGATTCGCGCCTTTTCAAAACGGACACGGCTATCGGGTTCAATATCGAAATAATCAATCCATTTTTGCATTCGTGAAACGGCTAGCGGGTTCAATAATCAAATAATCAACTCATTATTTCATTCTTGAAACGACTGGCGGGTTCAATATCCAAATCATCAATTCATTAATGTAATCTTGAGGGGTACGCTTCACTTAGTTTGACTGAAAGAGTGTTGATTGCTGTCAGCGTCATCGCACATTCGTATGTCATGTTTAGTACCAAAGGAGGGTCCCTGTAAGGAACATCTGTACATGGCGTGTTGCTGGTTTTGTCAGCTTCACAGGATTGTATCCTTTGCCGTTGTTAAGTGAGAATAAATGACATTTATTACCAAAGGGAATAAATTAATTTATGCAGCCTGCGCCGCGTTTGACATTAGAGAGCTTAAGCATCGGACGTTTCTGATTCACGGACGTCAACCGGAAGTTTAAATATGAGCTTCGCAATCAGTACGCATGTGCAGACGTTTTTGACGTGAGGTCGCAGACGTGAAAGTGGGATGTTTGCCGTGCGTGTTGTTTTGCTGTTTCTGGACTGTCTCAGTACAAGACTGACACCATGTCTTCATTTTCAATCGTCAAATCAAACCCGTAAGTACATTGTATGTTTCATAAGAAAGTAGTTTTTTATCTGCACTTAAACAATAACTTTTAAAAATGGGACAAAATGTGCCTAACTTCGTGTTTGGCACAAGTTTCCACAGGTTCTGTTACTTGGTTTTGTTTGATCGTGAATTCCTTTTTGTTTGTCGCCATTCTTTTAGTTATCCTACGAGCAGAGGTTTTTTCCAGAACAGGAAAAATACTATATAATAGCAAGTTATCTTGCCATGTGTTTGTTTTTGTTATTAGTTGTTTTCTTTTTGTCGAGAGGTTTATGTCGTTGCCGTATTTCACGTTCAAGAAAGTGCATTAATTTCCCCGCCATTAAGCTTTTTATTTTTAGTGCTGAAATGTGATCGACTATTTTATACAGCTACTACCTACAGTAACACTCGCTTCTATCTTTTTTTCTTTTATGTAGTGGGCCTATGGAATGGTCTGAACAGCACGACGTAGCACTAATGAAAGAAGTCAGAGTGCAGAATCCGTTTAAAGCAAAGAAGAAAACGAGCAACCGAGCGCAAATATGGCTGTCGATCGCAGAGGCGCTATGTGGATTACAAGATCCGTTATTCAAGGATTCAATGACAAAAAGATCAGTGCAAGATCGTTACGTTTTGTAGTGCAGCCCCTTTATTCGATATAGCATCCGTGTAGGTGTTGAAGTCACGTGGATTCAGTAGATCATGATTCCACTGACACAGTTTGTGACCATGTATATCGTAAATATAATTCATCACCGTATTTGATATCATGCTAAGTTCAGGAACCGGTCGGCCGAATCGTGCGAGCATGTCGCTATATCGGCAAGGAAACGACATTCGCCTGAGCAAAATACATAGCCCCTCTAACTTGTCGGCAGTGGTTCTCTGATTACAGTGGAAGGTGTCCGGTAGTCGAAGCGCATCAGCCAGCAGTGGAAGGTCCTTTTTTTCAACTCTAAACTCGGACTTGCACTCAGGTTCCTCGATACTCTCGATACTAAACCTCGCGTATTTTTCGTACGAAAACTCAGGGTTTTTTGACGAATTCTCTTTCAGTAATAGCAACAGTTCCTCATCTGACACCAGTCCTTGGTCATGAGCGATTAAAAGTGATTTTCTCACATCCCTTAAATACGGCATGTTGCAAATTACGGCCACATTTCCTTTGTAAACAATGACCAAAAACGTGAAAACTGTGATCAGCTGTCACGTTCGTGGTGACGCAGGTGTCCAGCTTAAGTAAAAAATTTCGTGCCTAAAACGCCGTTGTCGATCCAGTCTCCCCCGGTATTCTGACGTCCGTGACATCAAAAACGTCTGATGCTTAAGCTCTCTATTATCCCGGATGGGTTACATCCGGCACTTACAATGGCCGATACTTAAATATCCGAACATGTGATTTCGGGCCTCTTTTAGTTAAGCTTCGATGCAGGGCAAACATTTTCCCACCCTATTAACCCGCCCATTGTTTTCGAGCATTCTCATAGGTGTGTCGAGTTCTCATTCGATGAGTGTTTGCCCTCACCTTTGCTGGCATTAGGTTTCTATTTCCGGTTTTACTGTAACTTGATTTGGTATTAAAAATAAACGGCCACTCAACTGAGTGGCCAAATTACGGCAAATAAATGTTGTCCGTTTAATTCTCCCAGCAAACCGAGCTCACCCCTAGCTATGCACAGTGTGCAACACTTGGTTATGGGCAAGCGAGCAAGAGGCATAAATATATGTTATTAGACGTTTTGTTGTGTAATATCGCTGAGTAATTTTACGAGTTGTGCCGTATTTTGGCGAGCCCTACGGGCTACAGGCTCGAAATACAAATAACGAGTGTTTCTATTTTCTTCAATAAATGAAGAAATTTCCGGGTAGTATAGCTGTTT
This sequence comes from Stylophora pistillata, assembly GCF_964205215.1. NCBI lineage: Eukaryota > Metazoa > Cnidaria > Anthozoa > Scleractinia > Pocilloporidae > Stylophora > Stylophora pistillata. The sequence continues at coordinate 20,305,806 of NC_142532.1, forward strand.
TTCTTCGTTCGATTCATGTAATAAACTTGGATCTATATTTGCCAGCCATTCTGACTCTTCGTCGTCGGAAATATGATTCAAATTGTCCGCCATTTTTTTTCGTAACTACAATCCAATTCTTCGCTTGCGCGATGCGAGAGAACCTGTTAAACCGGTACTATAGAGTACAAATACCGCGTGATATATGTACTCGTTTATGGCGTTATTTGTACTCTTCGAAGTGTAGTTGGATAATAAAAAGGCTTTGGTGGTGCACGACCAAACACAGGAATCTGAAAGGATGATTTAAATGGAAATGCAAAAATATACCCAAAAGTTAGACAAGGGTAAGATCAGGGACCATCCCCGAAATGCTGTTTTTTTTTGTCTTCCCTTTTAACATTTAAGATCGATTTATGGATGATTTTATAATTTGAAATTCAGACGATGAGAATATTTTTAAGACGAAACAAAATGAACTGGTTTTTGAGATTCGACTTGCATCACTATTCCTTAGATTTCTTCCAAAGTTATTTTCTTGCCTTTCTAAATCCTTAAAACGCTGCACCGAAAAAACCTTTATGGCCAAGATGCACTTACTGCTCCATGATACGTCAGTGTATCCACCAAAGATGGAGTTATTAGCTTTGATGATTGTCACTGTGGGTCCCCTCCCATCGCAGTTGCTGTGGAATGTCGATGCGGCCCAGCCGTCTGTCTTAGCGTGCCAACACCTCACAAACCTGCTCCGCTTTGAACTAAGGAGGGCTGGCTCTAGATAAGAAAGCAGCTTTTCTGAGTAGTTTTTGTAGTCGAGGCTGGAAAGAATAACGGAACCATTTACGCCACCTGTATAAATAAACAGCGACGTAAGCACAAACGCAAGTATAACACCTCTAATCACACCTTGAAAACGGCCTCGACGCAAGCATAAACACAAGCGAAAGCACCAGCGCATGGATCAAAAATGTTTTCTATTGTCTTGTGCTTATGTTGTGCTTGCGCACACTTATTCCAAGTGAAAACAAAATGCCGCACAAGCACAAGGAAATCTACCACAATTTCCTATGTCTGGATAATTATAGCACTCGCTCAAGTTTTCCCCACGTCTGAGTCTTTGAACGAAATGGGGCGGCGGAGGTAGTCGCTGTAGTCTTTGATAAAAATTTTTCCATGGTTGTTCGCAACTATCGAGTCTTGTATAACAAGGAGTGTAAAGATTTCAAAGAAAAAAACAAAAAAGCATAATCTTTGGACTCAAGTTGGTAAGGAAGAATCATCTGGCTTCTCCTTTCTTTAAAAAGATCCCTTAACCTAAAGCGTTTCATTCTCCTCCTCCTCTGTAACCGCTTTCGTTTTCTTCGTCGCAATAGTAGAAGAAACAAAAAACTTGACACTTTAAAGTGTCTGCCGCCATATTAGCCGAGTCGAGATCAACGGAGCCTTGTAACTAGTGAACTTATCGTCAAGTGTTAGTCTTGCTTGGCCACTGTAAATGACACCTTGAAATTCACAGCAGATTTGCTATTTTCATCGACAGCGAGCAAAACGTCCTTTATAGAGAAGACCATACTCCAAAAATATTTTCACGAAGTTCAAGAACAAGGAAAGATACCGCAAGAAGAATTTCAAGAAGTCTCAAATAAGCTGACAACCGATCCAGAGGGCATACTTGCTTCTCCAAAAACTTACCTCAAGAGCTAGAGCTAGCTGGAGATACGTTTGACACAATCAAAAATTAGAATAGTTTTACAAGGCTGAGTTAACCAGAAAATTGTTTAAGCGTCTTCATCTCTGCCCTCTCCTTTGGTTGCGAGGAAAAAGCCTTTTTAATACAAGCATTGCTCGTAACATGCAGGCAATGGTAATCAGTTTAAACGACAAAAAAACTAAAGAGCCAAGCTCGGACGAGTACTCTGCTGATAACTTGGACGGGGAGACTATCCAAGAGTTAGGGGAAATCCGAGAGTCAGTGGAAGATGATGTCCAAAAGCCTGCAGATGGAGGCGTCCAAGAGGCTGCCAAAGAAGGAGCATTGGGGGAAGAGGCAGTCACACTAAACTAAACACTTGTTCTTGTTAACACATAAGAAAATTTTGATTGTTTCATAATGTTATATCGTGTCTGAACAAGAAACAAAGCTAAAAAAATCGATCCTTCCGCTTTGCTAATTTTTTTCTCTGTTTTTTTTTCACGGTCGTCCCCCCCTTAGTGCCTGTCAATCAGGGCTGATTCCTCCATCTAATCTGTTGAAAATCATGTGATTCCCACCAATATCCCCCACCACCCCTCACCCCTCCCCCCCCTCCCCCAGGCGAGAAATAATGACCGAAATAGAGTTAAGGACACTGCTTGGTTCGCTCGTGTCTAAATATTAGTTTTAAACTCACGAAAATAGCAGCTTGTTCCGTTTCCTTGGTACCAGGGATTGCACGTACATCGATAAGAACCAATGGTATTGTTGCAATGGGCGTTGGCGTCACAGTCCTGTGACTCCTTGGTACATTCGTCGACATCTGAAAGAACGGATGAGAATATAATGGCCAGAACTAAAATTACTGTTATTGGTGAAAACATCTCGCTGTACACTGAATTGAACCTGACATGGTGTGGGGGACTATTCTAATCGGTCATTAAAGCAATTTTAAATCGAATCTTCAGATTAAGCCTGGAATTGCTCAGGTTTTGCTTTGTTTTGAAATGGTTTTCTTCAGGCAATAGTGAAAGTCATTGTTCAAACTTACCGATACATTTTTTTCCATTTCCATTAAAACCTGCTTTACACGAACAACTGTGAGAACCGATGGTGTTCACGCACTCGGCGTTGACGTCACAGACGGGAATTGTTGAATTGCATTCGTCCACGTCTGAAAAACGAGAAAGATTGGGGTCAGTTTAAAAGAAAAACAGGGTATCCTCTAAATCATGAGTCTTTTGATAGATTTGTCGCAGCAATTGCTTGCTTCATGACTTCCAGCGGAAGCCAAAAGTTAATTTTCAATTTACGATCCCTTCAGGAAGTCAGATTTCCCCTTCCCCATTCATTTTGTCACCCTAAGGTTACAATTATTCGGTGTTATCTAAATGTGTAAAAAAAATAAAAGAAAAAAATTCGAATTCTATTTGAACTATTCTCAAATCGATCAATGTACGGGAATGGTTAAGAAAGATGATCTTGTTATGTTTTTCCTTTTTGGCTTCGTTGTTTCATGTCCCCAAACGAATATGCTTAATTCTTTGTTTTTGGGGGTTCGAGTCTACCCATAACATCTCTGTCAACTTATTCATTGATGGTGGTTGAAGAGTTCTCGTCGAAGTTATAGCTTTATTTTCGAACAACGATGTAGAAGAGATTCTACAATAGAAAATACAAGCTATAATTACTAGAACAACATGTATTGCTGTAATTAACAGTAACGTACTTACAAATCAAGTTATGGTAGGCTTATTCTCCCACTAGTAAAGCAGATAAAATAATAAACATTAACTTTAGGAAGCATGGCTGTTCGATCACAGCTTTTCCCTCGTCTCCAGTACTCGGTCAGCGGTATACCGGTCAGCGGTCTACGTAGGGTCGCTAACTCCTCAGTGGTGAACCGCCTTTTACCTGGACAAAGATATGATTTGTTAAAAAATGAATTTACCTTCGGTTTTCATGTCACAAGGGGCCAGAACTGTCTTATCCGGCACAATCGAGTAAAACCAGTATTTGCCGCTGACCGCTTGTCCTCCTTCGCTCATTTTGATTTCCTGGCAAGTCTCTGCAGGCAGCTCAGGAATAGAACCGAGAGGGACTGGAAGGAAAAAGAATTCATTAATATGGTACTTCAAGCAAGTAAAACTTTATGTCTGTCGTAGCAGCGAGGACACTGATTGGAGGATGACTTGACTTGGGGTAAGAAGACAATTAAGATGTGACATAATTCCTTAATTTTGCGTTAAATAATTGTGCTCTGAAAATGTCCTTAAGGGGAAAGAGAATAAAATTGACAAACTTCTTTTGTAATCTCGCTTGAAGTAAAATCTCTCAGGGTTCGGAACATAATCCTCTGGTCTGGCCTCTTTGGTGCGGTCGCTCAGCTCACAAATGTCTTGCGTAAAGACGTAGTTAAAACTTTGACATCTAACGTCAGCATAGCATTCTCGCAGGCACACATCTGACAAAGCAGCTCCCGTGATCCTCTTGAAGACGTGACGCTGTAGCATCATACCAAATTTGGAAACTTCCGGCTGGCCCGTAGCCTTCCATTGCTGAGCAGCTGTACAGTACAGCAGCAGGCTCATGATCAGCAGCCCTGCTGCGTACAAAACCCTTTTGGCCATTTCTTCTCGACGTAAGTTTTAAAAAGGAAAAAGGTTCCCTAAAAATAAAACGTCCAAATATCATGTAAGCTAAATGTTGCCCTGAACTTCTTTTTATCTGTTGTCTGTTTTTTTTTTTTTTTTTGGTAAGGTCACAATCAACATGCTTGTTTAAATGATTGGAAATTTCGCTTTATTTTCATTAATGTTTTGTAAAGAATTGCAGGCAGAGAAAAGTCAAGAATATTTTCAAATTTAATATTGTCCCTCAGATTCAAGGAAAATGTTTGTTTGTTTTATGTCAAAACGTATTTTGTCATGCGTTTTTTTCCATAACATGACTTGCGTTCTAGTCAGGAAATGCAATATCAAATGAATATACGAGGTTGCCTATTTACCGAGTTAATTTTTCGGGTTGAGTTTTCAAGTTAGATTTTCGAGTTGGATTTTCGAATAATATGCTAATTGCATGGAAATAGGTATATTTAATTGTCAAGTAAAGTTCTTGTTTATCACGCAATTATCAGGCCTTAATCGTGTTTCGTGTTTAAAATCGCACTGAACAAGGCACTACAATTGAAAAAAACTCTGAAAAAATTTGTTAAATTTTTACGAGCCACAAAATTATTTGTGGCCCGGACATAATTATACTGAGTCACATCCATTCGCTTTGTCTTGTTTAAGAATTGTTTATATTTAATTAATTATTTAGAACTCGCTTTCCTTGTCAGTCTTCTATCTGATTATTGAAAACCTTCTTCTGGCAAAAATTCATTTTATTTCTAATACTTACTCAATTATAGCCCATTAGTTTTTCAAACTCAGTGCAAGTTGCAAAGTGAGGACGTAAAAATATTGTTTTTCGAGCACATCGATGAATAATTTTTAAATGATCCTCACGTGCAAGTTTTGATGATCACAATTACAAAAGTGATTAAAAGGAAATAGTTGAAACACTGAGTGGAAAAACTTCATACAAACTGCCAGAAATGAGGAGATTTCCTACAAACCTCAACTTAGAGAATTTGATATAGCGCATGAAAAAATTTTCAGCTCTTCCAGTGGGAAAGTACAACATTTTGTCGAAAATGATACTTGTAGAAAGTTATGAAAATTCTTTATTACCTCATGCGTTCCGGTTGAAGTGAGGTAAATTTATTTTCCAGTTGATGCGAAAAACAGAGAAACATTTTTAATCATTCATTGAATGAATGAAATGGAGTTTTCTAAATCATACAAAACAACTGGAAAAGTCTTTGCAACTGGTTCGCTGGCTTTGGAAATCTTGCCAAGAAAGGGATTTAATACTTATGGCAGTATCTAACAAATTCTTTTAAAAAATTGATTAAGAGGAAATCCTTGGTATAGATTTTTGAATTTGTCTGGGTCTTTGAGCCTGGCTATTTCTTTTACGCTAATGATAACAGATCTTTCTTACTCAAAGACCAAGCTCAGAATTCATCTCTCCTGTAAGCGACCACGACAGAATTTCTCCTTACAAATTAAGCAGACATGTAATAAGAATAAAGATAAATATCAATGAGGATAATTTCTTGTCAGCGATCCAATACAAACTAACCCTAACCTTAACATCATAACAACCAAGCAGTGAGGACAAGTACTAATGAACAGGCGAGTTGCACCGGACGATGTTGAAAAAGGTACCTATCATTATCCAGCGGCTCCAAGTAGAGTACAACTAACGAGTGCAAATATCCTCCGATACAGCACAACTCGTAAAAACACTCAGCGATATCACGCACCAAAACGTCCAGTAAGATATAAATACACGTAATACCTCACCCACAAGTTATTACGGCTGCGAAAACACTGACGCATTTTCGTTCGAAAACTCGTACTTTTTGATGAGCTTTTTACTACTATCCTCATTAAAACGCGAGAGAACATTCGCAAAAACGAAGCTATTCGAAAAAATGTTTCAATCTGAGAGGCCAGGAGTGATTTTAAAACGCAGCGTTTTTATGTAGGTCCGTTTTGATTTAAACTAGTCTCGACAATGACAACTGAGGCTTTTGAAAACGGTGACGAAAACTACGTCTAATATTGTCGTTTCCACTAGCTTTTTAGGGTGTTGAGTGTTTTAATGTGGATGGTACGTATATAAATGTAAACACCGAAACGTAGACAATTAAGAGGAATGTAAAAACCTTATTATCCTTGGGTAGAAATAGTGTTCTTCATTTTCCAAACTGAATACGAATAATTTTAAAACTGCTTTATTGAAAAAAACAATTTAGTGAAATAACAAAAAAGTGTGGTCAAGGCTTGTAGTTGACTGTGTTAAATGTCTGAGGCAGGAATCTTAACGAAAAATCAGAATATGTTTGACACTTTACTCAGATTTCTAACACGACCGAGCTTAAAGTATATCATCTGTTTTATCCTATCTTTACACAAAATGATCCGTGCGAACATTGGAGTGAATCAAAGAGCGCTTGTGGAGTGTAAACTTGGCAAAAGACAAGAGCTCATCAGTTTCTGAAAAATCTGTTCACTCTCGGCTTTACGATGCTGCACTGTCGATCAACGGGAAACAATCAGTTTCTTATCAAGCTCGAGTTCATACATGTAAAGGAAAATAAACCGCCGCAGTGAACTTTGAAAAGTTGATCAGCTGCAGTTGCTTCGTGGGCCAAAGCGGTACAATGCGTCGTAGATCTATTAACGAGTTCTTTTCGGAATTCTCTGAGATTTTGAGTCCTTGCGGTAGATTACCAGCACTTCTGAAACAAATTTATAACATAACCAAAGTAAAGCGCGCGCTCTGATTGGTCAATTTAGCGTTCCCCATTTGCCCATGGGTGTACGCTGCTGACGTGAGCAAATGCAAAGACTATTTTTCCGCGCGCGCTTGTTTTTTCTGGTCGCGTAAGATTTGTTAAATAAACGGGAACTCTTTAGCTACAATGTATCAATGTTATGTTATAAAACAAATGGTAAACACCACAGCGTACACTATTGAGTTATGGATGCACTTGGGAGGTTTGCTAAGCACTCAAGAAGCTAGAGTCGCTCTCGGCTGTCGCCTCGAGCGACTCTTACGCTTCTTTCGTGCTTAGCAACCTCCCGCGTGCATCCATAACTCAATAGTGTACGCTGTGGTGTTTACCATTTGTTAATTCTCAACTTACTCCGTGTTTTAGCTTTCTTGCGAAAATTGGCAAGTTTTGGCGAAGACGGGAGGCAGAGATGCAAGTGAAAAATAATAAAACCGTTGCATTTGTAGAAACTCTCCTGAATAAGCAAATATGTACATACCACTGATCTAGTTTGACTCTCTCATCAAAGTAGTTAGGCCTCTTGTTGCCAGAAAAAAGTTTCGTCAAATTTTCTGACATTATCTCTGGATTTCATTGAGACAGACAGTTTCGTTTTTCCATTTTTTTTCTTTACAAGAAACTGCCCTTGCGTAGCCTCACCCTTTGGAGGTAGCACCATCTCCAGCTGAAAATCTGTAGAACTAAGCCCCCCAAAAAGTTTTTCCTTACCTCTTTTTCCGAAAATGTTTCTTAGCTGGCGATTCCTGTTGGGATACTAGTGTAGCTCTTGCAAATAACAGCAACGGAAGGGTTGTCAGGTCTTATTAACAGGTGGGTGGGAAATATAATCCTCATAATTTACCTGCTAAATGGGGGAATTGCCCAGGACAATAATTGCTACTAAAAAATTGATCACCTTTTGAAACTTTCAAGCAGACAAAAACCTCACGTTAACATTTCTGCAGCCTTTTATCACTCTCGACAAAGTTCTGAGTGATTCGTATGACACCTTCCTCTAAGGAAACAGATCATAGATGTATGACTCTGGAAATTACTCATATGTGCTACGTTAAATAGTATATACCTCGTGCATTCCAGGACAGGTAGCTTATACAAAAATTTTAATATATGAATATGGAAAAGGTTCTGAATAGTTTCTATGACACCTTATATGTGGGTCATAGATGTATGACTCGGGAAATTTTTCCTCTGTACTTAACTATTATTTAGTTGAAAAAAGTTCTTAGTGATTCGTATGAAGAAACAGGTTATGGATAACTTTGGAAATACTCATCTATACAAAACTTAAATTTGATACATTTCTCTAATCACAAACCACACATGCATTAACATTGGTGGAAAATTAATTAATTTTTTTGCACTTCTGGTATGTTTGTTTTCATTTGTTTTGTTTTGCCGTGTTACTGACGTCCACTGTGTGCGTAAGTTATTAGGAAGAAAGCAATGAAGAAATTTGATTCTCATTTAATATTGATGGCAGCGTCTAACAAATTCCTCTTGTAAGATTTATCGAAAGGAAATCCTTGGTATAGATTTTCAACGCTTACGACGATAGAACTTTCTTATTCAACGATTAAACTTAGAATACACCAGACCACGACAGAATTTCTTCTTACAATATCACTACAATATCGAGCAGACAAATAATGAGATTAAAGTCAGCGATCTAATACTAAATTCTCCGAACTGTATGGCAAATAATGAGGAGATTTACTAATAATCAGGCGAGTTGCGCAGGACGATTGTGAAATACGCATCTATTATTATCCAACTGCACTAAGAAGAGTACAGATAACGCGCAAATCGAGTACAAACATCATATGATATTGTACAGTTGGTTATTAATACCTTTGCAATGGCCTTCTAAGATGAAATGCAACTGAAATGCCCCAGAACAAATTATTTCTTGCCTTTTTCTCTAAAAATGTTTCTTTGCTGGCCATTCTTGTCTGAATATTTGTGTAGCTCTTGCAAATGATACCAACGAAAGTGCTTCAACGTACAGGCGTATGAAAAACAGCCCTGCCGCGAGTAGTCAGATCCAAACGTTCAGTACTGTTTCAGAATTGTTTATACTAATCAATTATTAAAGCCTCGGACTCCTTGTTTGTTTCCAACTTTTTTTCAAAAACTTGTGCGATTCCTTCGAAAAAACTTCGTTTTATTTCGAATGCTCATTCAATTATGGCGGATTAATTTATTAAACTGTTCACGTTGCAAAGTGGAGACACCATTTTATTGCATTTTGGCGGAATGTATTATTTAATGACCTTTAAATAATGCGTGCATGCAGGTTTGAAAAATCTCGTTTACAAAAGAGAAAGAAAAAGTGGAATAGCGAGTGAAAAAACCGGATACAAACTGCAAGCAATAAGGAGTTTTTACGCAAACCTCAAAGCAACGGATTTAGTATGGCCCATCAAAAATTTCAGTTTAACGAGGTGACGAAAGCTATTACATCCCAATCACATAACATTAGAGTGGCGTATCTAGGGTAGGAGCCCGGGGGTATACCCTCGCCCCCTTATTTTGGATAAAAATATAAACGCAGAAGGAAGAAAATACGGCAGGTGAACACACACAAAGAAAAACGCCCTTCCCCCCCTCCCTCCCCTTAACTAAAGGTCTGGGTTCGCCACTGTATTATATTACTACGGTAAAACGAGATACAATGAAAATGAGCGAGTGGTGAATTAAGTTTTATTTGCATTTAAAGGATTACATTTTATTTCTGACATAGAAACTTTTAACCTTAAAGTCAGACACAGATATGGTCTGATATGAATTGTGTGGTCTTGATGACTAAAATGATTAATCAGACCATAGCATTATATGACTCAAAATAATCGACCACACATGCATCAACATTGGTGGAAAATTAATTAGTTTTTTTGCACTTCTGGTATGTTTGTTTTCATTTGTTTTGTTTTGCCGTGTTCCTGACGTCCACAGTGTGCATAAATTATTAGGAAGAAAGCAATGAAGAAATTTGATTCTCATTTAATATTGATGGCAGCATCTAACAAACTCCTCTTGTAAGATTTATCGAAAGGAAATCCTTGGTATAGATTTTCAACGCTAACGACGATAGAACTTTCTTACTCAACGACCAAACTCAGAATTCACCAGACCACGACAGAATTTCTTCTTACAATATCACCACAATATCAAGCAGACAAATAATGAGATTAAAGAGAAATATCTACGACGAGAATTAGTTGTCAGCGATCTAATACCAAATTCTCCGAACTGTATGGCAAATAATGGGGAGATTTACTAATAATCAGACGAGTTGCGGAGGACGATTGTGAAATACGAATCTATTATAATCCAACTGCACTAAGAAGAGTACAGATAACGCGCAAATGGAGTACAAACATCATATGATATTGTACAGTTGGTTATTAATGCCTTTGCCAAGCTATGGCGTTCTAAGATAGCACTATCTGCAACTGAAATGCCCCAGAACAAATTATTTCTTGCCTTTTTCTCTAAAAATGTTTCTTTGCTGGCCATTCTTGTCTGAATATTTGTGTAGCTCTTGCAAATGACACCAACGAAAGTGCTTCAACGTACAGGCGTATGAAAAACAGCCCTGCCGCGAAGAAGACCTTTTTTTCCATTTCCTCACGACACATGTTTGAGGTATAAAACTTGAAAATATCTTTTCAGCTAAATCTTTCCCAAGACTTTGGAAGTCAGACGATCAACATGCATTTTTCTATATCTATATCTTTCAAGATATATAAGTATTTCATATATTCGTTGTGTGTGATGCATGTTTTTATGTTGATAATTTTATTGTATTCCTCTTTTTTATTGAAGACTCGATAGCATGGAAAAGTCATATATATTTTCAGAATTGGACAACAGACTTAAAGAAAATGGATGTTTGTTTAACGTCAAAACATATTTTGTGATACGATATTTACGGTTTTTTCTATTAGCGTAATATGCGTTCCGGAAGTGCAATGTCGGCCAAAAAGTTCTGAGTGGTGGCCGGGAGAAAGGGTTAGTACTGGTGAAAAAGAAAATAGGAAATAGGAAATAGGAAAAAAATTGGAAATTTAGTGATGATCATTCCAATGGGTGGCTCTTCTTATCCCGCTGTATCTTGCCTTAAATTGTACTGAACAAAGCTGATAAAAATATAAACGCAGAAGGAAGAAAATACGGCAGGTGAACACACACAAAGAAAAACGCCCTTCCCCCCCTCCCTCCCCTAAACTAAAGGTCTGGGTTCGCCACTGTATTATATTACTACGGTAAAACGATATACAATGAAAATGAGCGAGTGGTGAATTAAGTTTTATTTGCATTTAAAGGATTACATTTTATTTCTGACATAAAAACTTTTAACCTTAAAGTCAGACACAGATATGGTCTGATATGAATTGTGTGGTCTTGATGACTAAAAAGATTTATCAGACCATAGCATTGTATGACTCAAAATAATCGACCGACTTAGGGTTCCCATATATACTTTATGTATTAAGAACAAATCAGGTCGAAATTTTTCAGAGGCCTTGTCAAATGGCTACCTCCCTGCATGACACAACTTCATTTCTGTCAAAATAATCAACCGTCCGACAAAGTGTTTCTATACAATCTTTTAATTAAGCAGTTTTTCCAAGTTATGGTGTGTTAAATAGATGGTAAATTCAAGGGAATTTTAGTGACTATAAAACTTTCAATCCACGTTTGCTGTCAACTGCGGGGTATGGCGTTTATCGTGTGCACACTTATTAGTGTGTATATGACAAGATATTTAGTCGAGATCTTTTCACTAAAGATAGAAAACCAACATCTTCAGTGGCTAGGGTGGTATGACCATTTTGAAAAATAGAATAGTTGATCTTTCACACCCAAGCATCAGTATATGTGTATTCTCCATACTGTTTTCGTTCCATTTCCTGTGACATTTCCATATGATCAGTTCCTTAATTCTCATGAGCTTAATGTTTAATTCAGCAGTGATACTTACGGGAGAATTTAGCGTGTCCCACTGTAGGTCTTACAGCATTTCCGTCACGCTCGCTGTTCGATCGTAATTCCCAGTGACAAAGCGGTCTGCTTTCCGCTGTACTCTTTCTAGAGCGGCTCTATCTTTCTGGTAATGTGGGTCCTATGCGCCACAGGCATACTGGAGTTTTGGCCTCACAAGTGTCATATAAACGGTTTCTTTCACTGACTTTGGACAATTCCACAGGTTTCGCTTGATAAGTCCCAGGACCTTATTTGCCCTAGATGTGATTGTTTCAGTGTGTGGTGACCACCTCATTTTGTTATCGAGCATTACCCCCAGATAAGGGTGAGATTCTACCTCTTCTAGGATTTGTCCACAGAATACGTATTCTCGCTTTGGTGGATCTCTCTTGGTTGTGAAACACATGACCTTACACGTTGAAGGATTAAATTCTATCTTCCACGTTTGTTGCCAGTCTTCTAATCTATACAAGTCCTCTTGGAGATCGGCTGTGTCTTCATCACAACAAATTGTCCCATATAACAATACATCATCAGCAAAAAGTCTAACAGTAGATTTAAGAGTATCAGGTAAGTCATTTATATACATTAAGAACAGTAGCGGTCCTAAGACTGTTCCTTGGGGAACACCAGATGTCGTAACTACAGGGGCAGATGATGCCCCCTCAATTACCACTGATTGGGTATGCTGTGTTAGGAAACGTTATCGTAATACTAACAAAATCCTTCCCCCTCCCCATAGCTAGTTCCTTTTTTTTTCTTTTCTGTTTTTGTTTTTCAGTTCTTTTTCGTCTTGTTTGATTTTTATTCATTTCACCGTACGAGTAAGTTTTTACGTCAGTTTTTTTTGTCTTAGGGTTGGAGTCTTCTCATAACATATTGTCACCATGTATTTGACCGTACTAAATTCTGGTTTATCTCAGGGGCGATTATATGAAACCGTTTATAATTTCAGTCACCATCGGTTTTCATGTCACAAGGAGCCAGAACAGTCTTCGTGGGTACAATCGAAGTAAACCAGTATTTGCCGCTGACCGCTCGTCCTCCTTCGCTCATTTTGATTTCCTTGCAAGTCTCTGCAGGCAGCTCAGGAATAGACCCGAAAGGGACTAAAACAAGAAAATACATGTGTACAGTAAAAATGTCTCATGTAGCTACTGCATTATTGTATCATTAGGTATCGATGTTAATGCCATTTTGGCTCGTAAAGGCTGTGGTTATTCATTTTGGTAAAAACAATAAGATTTTTGATTTTTTGGCTTTTTCTCTCGGTTTATTCTCCACCAATATGGGTGGCGACCAATAGACTGCTTTCTGCTTGTCTTCCTCAGGAGGTCATTTGGTTGCTCGGGTTACCCTTCTCCTCAGGACGCAAATACTCCGCTGTGATTGGTTAGTTAGATTCATAGACCGATACCGATTGAAGGTGATTAATTTAACTTCAGTAAATATACTGATTTTAAAAAGGAAGGAAGGCTCTGTCAGATTCTTATGCCCCTCTCCCCGTAATTGGCAGTTAATTGGAAGTCAGTTTTCTATTGTCCTCCCCCCCTTATACGTTGTTGGCCACCACCCCTCCCACCCCCAAATATGATGACTTGTCCCTTAGAAATGACTGAGGTTTAATTGCTTAAAAATGAAAACTTCCAAGAGCTAAAATTGTCAGAGATTTATGGCAGACAGAGGGGATCTTGACTTACCTCTGTTCAAATGTCGTTTACAATAATACCGCTCCGCGTTAGGAACGTAATTTTCGGGCCTGGCCTCCTTGGTGCGGTTATTTAATGCACAAATTTTTTGAGTGAAAACGTAATTGAAACTTTGACATCTGACGTCAGCGGCACACTCATTGTAACACACGACCCCCCGGGAAGCTCCCGTGATCCTCTTGAAGATGTGACGTTGCAGCATCATACCAAGTTTGGAGACTTCGTCCACGCTGCATTGTTGTGCATTAGCAATGGAGAACACCTTACATACTAAGACAACCACTGCTATGTAGGAGAGTTTTGGAAGGATCATTCTCTTCAGAGCTGCTGCGAAGGTGGCCTGAATTCACAAAATATGTTAAAATATCGTTGAGGTTGGCAACGCTGCCCCTGGTAACGTTAATATTTTAAACGCGCAATATTGGTTTTTCAAAATTTAGACAACCAGTTTAAAAAAAACCTTAAAAAAATCTGAATGCATAACCAACCTCTTTAACTTCGTTTTTACCTCAAATAACTTGCTTTTAATGAAATTCATCAGAAACGCCCTGTATGTTGAGTGAAGAAAGCGAAAAACACGGGAGAATGCACAAGAACGCGCGAGAATGCACGATCACGTTAAAGATGCGCGTGAAATTAAAGGTATTCTGGCCCCACCTTTCTCGCACGCCTTTCGCTTTCTTGAATACACTCTCGAATTTCAATCATTTAGTCGAATTTTTTAATCTGAATCAGTTTCCTTTCGATTAATAATTCATTCCGCATTTCAGATCTCTGGATCTGCCATAGGATCAAAAAGGAGGGAAGTCAAGAAACCGTTTCTTTTAGGCATGCCCTAACCGTTGCTTTGCAATTGAGTTTTTGGCCAAAAAAGTCATGGTTACTTTCTGTCATCCTAAATCTTTTTACCATGGTTTTTGTCAGCCTCGTTTCTCAGAGTATGTTTTAAGTTGGCAAACTAACTTTGCGGATTTATGAATCAACATTAGATTCGAATCATTACATTATTGCTTAAGAATTTGATGATGAGTCATTTTCCATCTCAGTTTTCAAAGAAACTATCGAATTGTTTCTATAAATAACGTACAAATCCTTTCCGGAAAATTCTGAATCGATATGGTATTTTTACCTGTTGTTTTAGTTAGATGACCCACATATTTAAGAAACCTTAATCGCAAATTCCTTCATCGTGTCGAAAAAAAATTGCTCTAAAACCTAAAAGTTGTACACAAGAAAAAAATAGCATCTTTGTTCGGTAAATAATAAAAAATTTGGATTATTGGAATATATGTAGCTGTGCATCATTCTCACATTTTCATCCAGTTCCTTAATGTTATCCAAAACCGAATTCATCTTGTGATTCCTTATGCTGGGAAACTGACAACTGATGGTGATAGTTTATTAAATCACATTCTAAGTATTTCTTTTGAAAATAATAAAGAAAGATTTACTTGCCTTTAATATTCATACAAAGCTTTGCTTTCATGTCCAAATTGAGCACTCTAACTAGGATGAGTCATTGCTCTGCAATTGCGCATGCTCGCTAGTGTACTCTAGTTTGAGCACTCTGGCATGACTTAGACGATACCACAAAGGTTGGATCGTTTGGGGTGACCATATTGGTTCTCCTCCATCCTAGCATTAGCACTGCACTGATGAGGCCCAGGTCTCGCATGGTCAGTGTTGCTTCATACTCTTGTAGTTTGAAGTTGGTTCTGGTGTTTTTCGAGGTCTGAGTTGGATAAGTGAGTACCTGCCGGGAGGGAAAACTTGCGACTTTTTCCTCCCTGGCAGTGGTTGTTTTCTTTGGTTCCGTTTTGGTCGCCCATCCCTTTTTTGGGATTTCTCGGTCGATCCGAACTTGCTTTCCTTTTTGCTTTTTCTCTGTTTCGGTCACCCATCCCTCTGACTTGTCTTTGGGTTGGGTCCGAGTTTCAGCATGGTCGTGTCCTTTAATAGGACCATCGACGTTGACTGTCAGGGGCTCCCTGAGGAGGTACTTTTCTCGGAAGCGGTTGGTTTGTTGCTGGGTTTTTTTGACCGTGAGTCTGACCATCGGGTGGCTGCGGTGCAGGCATGTCCTGGCCGTGTTGCGAGAGTCACTTTTGCTGAGAACGGCGATGCTGCTAAGTTATTTTTTGAGGAGCTAGGTGTCATCAAGTTGGGCGATGTAGAGTGTAGGGTGGTTAAACCCCCTCCTCCTCCTCCCCAGCTTACTACTGTTGTAGTCTCTTGGTTTCCCTTTGAGGGATCAAACGACGCCATCAGCACAGCTTTGTCCGCATATGGTACGGTCAAATCTGTTCGCAATCAGGTTTGGCCCGGAAGGCCTTCAGTGTCCACCGGGTCACGCATTGTCCAAATGGTTATTAGGAATGTCATTTCACCGTTTATTTCTATCCGTGGCGTCCGCTGTAAAATTTGGTATAGGGGGCAACCCCTCCAGTGTACTACTTGTCATAAAGTTGGTCATAAGTCGGCGGAGTGTCCCCTTAGGGGCAAATGCTTCCGATGCCGTCAAGGTGGACATCTAGCTAGGAACTGTCAGGCGACCGTGGGTGCTCAACCTGCTGTAGACACATCAGTAGAGATGGACATACCCTCGTCTGTAGCTCAAGAAAATGATGTGACAGCTGAGACAACTGCTCCCGTCCCTAATGACGTTGTTGCTGAGTCTGAAGAGTGCGATAACCTTGAGGCCAGCGAGGACCGTTTTCCAACCTGCACATCGGTTGACCAAGTACCATCAGACAATGTCTCCCGTAAACGCGCTGCTCCCCAGTCTTCTCCGGTTTCAAAAGGAACTGTAAAGAAGCCTGCTACAACGGATACAACCCAGTCGATTTCCGTACCAGTCGCTAATAAGATAACCGTGCCACCCTCCGTTTCGTCAGTCATTTCTTCCAAGTCCAGAAGTGAAATTCTCGAATTGCTATCCACACCTCCTGGCCTTTCAGGTGATAGAGTAGACCTCCTACGGTTAACATCACACCTTCAAGTTCCTCCTGGTTCAATTGCCTTTGTTCTCAACCCGCAAAATGGTCCTCCTAGACATGTGCTAAAGTACACTCCGAAGAAATAGTTTAATATTAGTTTAAAAATTTAAAACCTAAAAATGAAAACTAAAAAGTAGTTTAAGTTATTTAAGTTATCGAGTGTGTGTGTTCAATTTTTGGTGTGAGTGTGTTAATTTTTGTTGAGGTGGGGTTCGATTCCCCAGCGAGTTTGGTGTCTGGTGACCCTCGTTTCTGGTGGACCCCAACCCTAAGGCATTGCACGCAAGCCATGGGGGGGATTAGTCCTGTTGGTCGGCGGGCATTGCACACGCCCTTCATCGGGGGCCCGGCCGTCCACCTTAAACATAAAAAAAAACTGCACTGATGAGGCCCACATAGGTCGAAACAGTGTGCGCCCTACTTACCTGACGCGGGATTTCATCTTTGCAAGGTAAAGTGTTGGTCCGAAACCTCATCGTGGGCAAAGGATTTGTAAGTATTCTCTCATTTTTCAATTTATTCGACTGTGCTAAGTACCTGCCGGGAGTGGAACGCCAGTCTTTTTTGTCTTGTTGTTTTCGGTCACCCATCTCGTTTTTGGTTTTTTTTGGTGGGGCCGAACTTTGTTGGGAACCCATCCAGGTTTCAGCTTTGCTGAACTTGGTGGGTTTTTTGCCTTTTTTGCCTTTTTTGGCAATTGTTGTAGTCCTTTTTCTCTCCTTTCTTTCCTTTTTGTTTTTTTTCTCTCTTCCTATTCCTTTTCAAAATGTTAATATGTGCTAGAACTTGTGTTGTCCATGCTACGGCGGCAGTTACGGTCCACCCTAGACCAGCTGTTCTTAAAATGTTGGAAAAGGAAATCGACCTTAATAGACTATCTGCGGTTCAGTTCGTTCCGGGAGGCCTTATTCGCCTCACTTTCAAAGATCCTGACGATATGGCGAGTCTTGTTGAGTCCGGTTTTATAAATCTCGATGGTGTGGAATGTAGTGTCACCAATTCCGATCGTCCACACACGCTCGTCTATATCCATCACTACCCCGCTGAAGGGGATGACGCGATCCTGTGCGAGGACTTCAAGACCTTTGGCAAAGTTTTCTTCTGCAAACGTCAGGCTTTCATGGGGCGTCCACATCTTCTTACTGGATCACGAATTCTGACCATGTCCATGGAGAAACCTATCCCCGCACAAATCACCATTGACGGTTACCCTGTGCGCATTTGGTATCGTGGTATCAAGCCATTCTGCTCTATCTGCAAAACCATGGGTCATAAAGCTGCTGACTGTCCCTTCAATGGAAAATGCAGGGAATGTGGGGAAGCTGGTCATCTCGCCCGTAACTGCCCTTCCCGCCGTACCGGAAATGTCTGGGGCTCTACGCCCTATGTTGTTCCCCCGGCCGCTGATTTCCCGCCCATTTCTTCTGGAGATGTGGCAAATCTGCCGGGTAACGTTCCTTGTCCACCCAACGAATCTGTTGATCTTCCGTCTGAAGAAATGGTTATCTCTGCTCCTGGCGAAGCCAGTAATAATGAAATCAGTAATCTAAATAACGTTCCTAAACAATCTGAGGCCTCAGAAATAAATAGTGTTCCTAATAATAGTATCGCTGGTCAAAACACCAGTTTAGTTAATAATAGTGAGTCCGGTCAAAGTACCGGTCCTTTAGTTAATGATAGTGTTATGTCTGGTCAAAGTACCAGTCCTATAGTTATTGATAATGTTAGGTCTGGTCAAAGTACCAGTACTTTAGTTAATTCCAGTGAATTATTTATTGATAATGTTAAGTCTGGTCAAAGTACCAGTTCTTTAGTTAAGTCTGGTCAAAGTACCGGTGAAATAGTTAAGTCTGGTCAAAGTACCAGTAAATTAGTTAAGTTTGGTCAAAGTACCAGTAAAATAGTTAAGTCTGGTCAAAGTACCACTAATACTAGTGTTGGCCAAAGTGTCACTAATGTCGATGATGATATCACCGAATTCTCCTCTCAGGACTCTACCCCTGTTCAGGGCTCAGAGTCTCCTGATATTTCTGAATTCTCCTCTCCTCTCACGAGGAGCATGTCATCGGACGGTTTTGAAGTTGTCTCCAGGAAACGCTCTAAGAAACGTGTCATGGTTCCTTCTCATACTCAGTTGGCGAGTACGGTCTCTAAGCGTACGAGGGCTGTCCCCAATCTTCCCAGTAGGAAGGGGAAACCCCAGCCCCAGCCCTGGCTTTCATGAGGGTCATCCATCTCTTCCTCATGGCTTTGTCTCTCCTTACTTTGAATGTCAATGGCATCAGGGACCGGTCGAAGCGTGATGGTCTCGTGCAATGGTTGCGCTCTCTCCCGGTGAAGGTGGATGTTATCTGCCTTCAGGAGACTCATTGTGTTTCCTTAACTGAATGTTCATCGTGGTTTTCCTCGTCTGGTTTCTTGTCTGTGCTAGCCCCGGGTTCTATTCACTCTTGTGGGTGTGTTGTTCTCTATCGTCCCTCTATCTCCCTTCTAAAGTCTTGGTCTGCTGATGGTCGTTTCTTACAATGTGAATTCTCGTTTCATGATAAAATTTTCCGAGTTGTCTGTGTCTATGCTCCTAATTGCAACCCTGCACGAGACCTGTTTTTCGATGGCCTTCATTCAAGGATCGACCCTTCCATCCCTACGGTCCTTGCTGGAGATTTCAATGCTGTATTTGATAGGGCTCGAGATAGGCGTGGCCCAGACCCCGCCTCCTTGTCTGGAGATAGTTCTCCCACACTAAACCATCTTTTTGAGGCGTCCTGCGTCATTGACATCTGGCGTTATCTCCACCCCACTACTCCTGGGTTCACCTGGACCAGGTGGAATGGCAGTTTAGCGTCGCGTATTGACCTTTTTGGGGTCCCATTTGCGTGGGTCCCATCAGTGTCGTCTTGTTCCGTGTATGTGTGTCCGTTCTCGGACCATCGCGGTTTGTGTTTATCTCTGTCTGTTCCCGATGCCGTTCCACCTGGCCCAGGCTACTGGAAGCTGAATACTTCCATCCTCGACGATCCGGACTATCGGCAACTAGTCCGTGATGAATGGTCTGCTTGGCGCCTTGCCATCCCCCGCTTTCCTTCTCTAGCTAAGTGGTGGGATCGTGGGAAAAGTAAAATCAAGGGGCTTACTATCCGCTTTTGTGCAAATAAAGCCCGCACAACATCTTCATCCAGAGATGCCCTGGTACGTCTTGTCCAGCATCTTCAGGCCAAAGTTGATTCTGGAATTACTTCCTGCATTGACCCTTGGCGGTCTGCTTGTTCTGAGCTTGCCCGGCTTGATTCCCATGCTGCGAGGGGGGCTCAGGTGCGTGCGAGAGTCCGATGGGTTGAGGAGGGTGAGTCTTCCTCGCAGTATTTTCTTCGTCTCGAGAAAAAACGTTCCGCTGACCGTCATATCTCTGCGCTGAGAGAGCCTGATGGCTCTATCGTCTCGTCTTCTGCCGATCTCTGTGCGTCTCTTGGTTCCTTCTATTCTAGTCTTTATACAGCCTCACCTACTGACCCTCATGTTCAATCTTCTCTTCTTGAAAATTTGTCTTCTCTTCTCTCTCAAGATCAGGCCAACAGTTGTGAGGGCCCTCTTACATCATCAGAGGTCCTCGTCGCTCTCAAGGGCATGGCTCGTAACAAGGCACCTGGTTTAGACGGCCTGCCTATGGAATTCTATCTCCGTTTCTGGGACGTGGTTGGCTCTGATCTTGTTTCTGTTCTTAATGAATGCTCTTCCTCTGGTTTTCTCTCCCTCTCTCAGCGCAGAGGTATCATCACTCTGTCTTTCAAGAAGGGGGACCGCCTTGACCCCAAAAATTGGCGGCCCATATCTCTTCTAAACGTGGATTATAAACTTGCTTCTCGTGCCATAGCTGGGCGTCTCCTCCGGGTAATACACCTCGTTGTCAGCCGAGATCAAACATGCGGAGTCCCTGGCCGTTTTATCGGAGAAAATGTTGCTCTGCTTAGAGACGTTGTCAGCTATACTGAGTCTTCTGGCACCCCTGTCGCCATCCTGTCCCTCGATCAAGAGAAGGCTTTTGACCGTGTGGATTGGGGCTTCATGCGGTCCACTCTTGTCACCATGGGCTTTGGCCCTTCCTTTGTCGCGTGGGTCGACTTGTTCTATACTCATGTTCAAAGCGCGGTCAATGTGAATGGGTTCCTGACTCCTTTCTTTAGCCTTTCTCGTGGTGTCCGGCAGGGGTGCCCTCTTTCTCCCCTCCTATATGTTCTTGTGTCTGAGGTTCTTGCGTGTAGTATCCGTGCAGACCCCCGTATCAAGGGTCTGTCTCTCCCTGGGTGTCCCGTACTGTCTCCCATCTCGCAGTACGCGGACGATACATCTTTAATCCTTACCACTGATTCTGGCATTCTGGCTGCCCTTGAGACTTACAAGCTTTTTGAACTAGCTTCTGGATCTAAGATCAACCTTTCTAAGTCCAAGGGTCTCTGGTTGGGTGGTTGGCGGGGTCGTACGGACCCCCCGGTTCCTTTTGACTGGTCTCCTGCTAAGCTCAAGGTGCTGGGGGTGTTTGTCGGCCCCGGTAACCTTGATGAAGACAACTGGCGTCCTCGCATTAATGCGGTGGACCGTGTTCTCAAGTCTTGGCGTTCTCGTGTTCTCTCTTTTCATGGCAAGGCCCTAGTCATTAACGCTCTCGCCCTCTCCCGGGTTTGGTATGTGGCCTCTCTTATCCACATGCCGGCCTGGGTGGAGGCGAAGCTTTCCCGTCTTGTTTTCTCGTTTTTCTGGTCTGGCAAGGTTGAGCTTGTCTCCCGTTCGGCCGTGGTTCAATCTCCCCTTTTTGGTGGTTTTTCTGTGGTTAATATTCAGTCCAAGGTGAGGGCCCTCCTTGGTCAATGGGTGAGGAGATTCGTCTCCTCCCCATCCAGTTGGGTCGCTCTCATGTCCTTTTGGTTTAACTCTTTGTTTGGTGTCTCTCCTCTTGTTGTGTTTTCTCGTCCTTTTAGTTTCGACTTCAGGGTCTTGCCGCCCTTCTATCAAGCTCTGGTTTTGGCTTGGCGTAAGCTCGACGGGGCCTTCGCCACGTCAAAAAACTCTTTAGTCTACGGCTCTTCATGCCCTCTTGTTTGTTCTCCCGTTCTTACTATGTCTACCAAGTCTTGCTACCTATATCTTCTCTCTGAGAACATGGTCCAGCCTTATTGTGTCCTTAAGTTTCTATTCATCTATCCCAACCTTGACTGGCCTGCCACGTGGCGTGCCCTATCCTTCTTTTATCTTGACCGTCGTGTCATCGACCTAAATTGGAAGATTGCGCACGGCGTCCTGTACACCGCCCGGCGTCTCTCCTCTTTTGGTTTATCTGTTCCTCTCTCGTGTTTTTGTGGACCCACGGTCGAGTCACTCAAGCATTTGTTCTTCTACTGTCCACTTGCTCAGAATGTTCTCGCCTGGGTCCAGTCCTTGCTGTTTTCCTTCTCTCCTATGTGTCCTGCCATCTCTTTACGTCATGTCCTCTTTGGTTTCAACTCTAGTGAACTGGTTTCTGTCCCGCGTGTCTTTGTCTATCTGCTCAATGTTTCTAAGTTTTGTATTTGGCGGAGTAGGAACGATTTCCGTTTCCGTAACGTTCGTCCTGGCGCTGTGGCGGTGATTGCTTCTATCAAGGCCCGCCTGAAGTTTTATTTACCAATTTCCTTCAGGCGGTGCAAGTCTGACAGGCGTCGTCGCGTCTTCCATCGTCAGTGGGGCGCCCGTGGCATCATAGCTTCAGTGGTAAACGACTCCCTTGTCTTTTCCATTTAGTCCTGCTCCCCGTAGTTATTTAGTTTCCTTTTTTGCTCGAATGAGTGTGTCTCGGTTAGGCTCGTGCTGGGTCTCCTTTATTGGTGTACTGCACAGTAGCCTCGTTCTTCTTTTGCTTGAGTGACGTGTGATCTTTTGCTTGAGTGAGCGTGTCTTTGTGCTGCTTGTGCTGGGTCTCCTTCATTGGTGTACTGCACAGTAGCCTAATTGTTAGTATCTGTTTCGTAACCCATGGGCTGGGTCTCCTTCGTTGGTGCACTGCACTGGGCTAGTATCGTTCGTTCTGTCTACTTTGTAAGTGTGTCTGTCCGCTGCTTGTGCTGGGTCTCCTTTGTTGGCGCACTGCACAGTAGCCTTTCGTGAGTATTTGTTTTGTTGTCCATGTGCTGGTCTCCTTTGTTGGTGTACTGCACTGGTCTGTTTGTCCTTGTTCGTTTTAGTTCTGTGTACCCAATTTTTGTTTCTGTGAGGTGGGGTTCGATTCCCCAGCGAGTTTGGCGTCTGGTGACCCTCGTTTCTGGTGGACCCTAACCCTAAGGCATTGCACGCAAGCCATGGGTGGGATTAGTCCTGTTGGTCGGCGGGCATTGCACACGCCCTTCATCGGGGGCCCGGCCGTCCACCTTAAACATAAAAAAACTGCACTGATGAGGCCCAGAAGGCCGAAACAGTACTGTCTGCAGTTAGATATAGCTCTTTGGCATACAAAGCTTTGCTTTCATGTCCAAATTGAGCACTCTAACTAGGATGAGTCATTGCTCTGCAATTGCGCATGCTCGCTAGTGTACTCTAGTTTGAGCACTCTGGCATGACTTAGACGATACCACAAAGGTTGGATCGTTTGGGGTGACCATATTGGTTCTCCTCCATCCTAGCATTAGCACTGCACTGATGAGGCCCAGAAGGCCGAAACAGTACTGTCTGCAGTTATATATATATATATATATATATATATATATATATATATATATATATATATATATATATGTATCTATAAGGGAATAACTTTTGGACCTCGCTGCACCAAGACTCGGTAGGTCAGATGACCATCAAGGTGATGAATATAATGCCAGTATTTCTTGGGTTTATTATCCCTTAGAAATGAGAGCGGACAAAACAACTGATAATCATGACCGCCAAGACTTAATTAAAAGTAACTAGTCTTCATGCAATGGAAAAGTTTTTAGCCAGTGGGTGTCTGGCTGCATTGTGAAGACAATGTACAGAAACATTGACAACACGTTTGTTAGGTAAACAAACGATAACACTTACAATTTATATACACTTCACTATGATATCACATCTGCCCTTTTCGCTTGCCTACTTGTTTTTCCCTAAACTCCTACTTAAAATGTCAGAAAAGGTTGCAAGACCATGGATTATAATCAAAGGTTTCATACTGTATGCATGTATACTAGCAGGTGTGGAAAATTCATTGCTAATTACCCCTCTCTAGATCTTTTCAGTGAGAGCGGCTACAAACAATGAAATTCACAAATCGACAGTGGTTTAGCGTGGTTTGTACTCTTATCGACAAAGATATTCGTCATCACAATGGTCAAAATGCTGTGGACTCACAAGGCGAATGATTTTCACCGCAATATCGACGCCATTCCGTGCGTGATACGTTGCCTTTCAGGTTGGGGGTTGGTTAAACAAAGCTCGAGGCTTTATTCATGAAAGAAACGTTGCTTGTTTACCAGCAGGTGTGGAAAATTCATTGCTAATTACCCCTCTCTTTTACTCCCCTGGAAAAAGAAAACCTTAAGATGAAAAGTCAGAGAAAAAATGATGATACTTTGCTTACGCCTACATCTCAGTATTATGAAACGTTTAGGTTTCAAGTCAACCCCTCTAGAGTTTCCATTTTTTAAGGCTAGGTTTTTAAGTTCTGTAAGAGAAAAAATTCTATAAAAGAACCAGTAAACTTTTCCCACAAACTTGACATGATAATTTGTAAGTACACTCCTTTTGATCATATTGATACCAATTTGGAGATGTACATCCAGTGATTCTAAAATTTCTGTCCGTTGATGACAATTAAATATCACACGCTATTTACCGTGACAACATTTGATCCAGAAAGGACTTTTTCTGTGTTTACGTAACTTCATCTAGACGCGAGGGGGGGGGGGGGAGGGTAGGCAGTTCGTATGATACTCATGCAATCACTAGCTACAGTTGAGGGTAAGCATAATTTTGGAGAATTCATTGTTGCCAATCTATGAATTATTTTTTCTATTGTGGCTATGTATATATACTCTCTCGTCAGCCACACTCAACGACCTATGAGTGCGCTCCAAACTAAGTTTAAGCACGTTTATTAGTTGGGGATGGATTTTTCATTCTTAAACTTTCAAAACAGAAAGATACTACGGGAGTTTTAAGTTTCAAATTGAAAGGTAGAAGACCGGTTAAAATTTATTTCAAACTAACGGTAGACGTATAGAAGTTAAATAAATATATTTTAATAGACTTTTTTGTGCAGTATCGCTGAGTAATTTTACCAGTTGTGCCGTATTTTGACGAGCCAATGCAACACGCCAAGTTGTTATTTGCGGGCAAACTTCGCGGAGATTTCTGGAGTACACATATCGCGTGATGTTTGTACTCGTCTTGCGCGTTACTTGTACTTTACGAAGCACAGTTGAATAATAAATATACCATTGAGCATTTTAACGAGTTGTGCCGTATTTTGACGAGCCCGTAGGGCGAGTCAAAATTTAAAAAACGAGTAAAAATACTCAGCGATACTACGCAACAGAACGCCTAATAAGATATTTATTATCCAACACGCCAAATTGTTATTTCAGTGTGGGCGAATTTCGCGGATATTTCTGGAGTACAAATATCGCGTGATATTTATACTCGTCTTAGGCGTTATTTGTACCCTACGGAGTGTCGTTGGATAATAATTAATGAAATTTAAGAGAGAACACGAAAGTGTTTTCAATTAGATTTCGAGCACTGGCAGAGCTTAGGCCCGCTTTAACTGATTACTATAGCTTATGTTAGAAAATACAAAACGGTTGCGAAAAAAGACTCAAAAAGACGGTAGCAATCAAAGACGGCGACATCTCTGTGCTGTGCTAGACATCTCTGTGCTGAAAGTTCTTTTTGTTTGTTTGTTTTCGTACTTAATCTTTTATTTTCCAGAAGCGACTAACAAATAACTTCTTCTTGCAATATCAATTCGCTATCGGAAGTCCAGGTGAAGAGTGATAAGAATAATAAAAATAACCAACTAGAGGTTATCTTGTCATAAAAAACCTAGCTCTGCAAACTCAATCTAAAAGGAAATATATGGTATCTGGACGGGTGAATTATGGATAAGGCACTTAAATCAATTTCAGGTATTTTTCAAACAGCTGCAGTTGTCAGAACTCGTCATCACCCAAACCCACTCCGTCCGATTTAAATTTCGTGACGCGCTATTAGAATAAGGTAGGGACCATAGGGACAAGGACGTACGCGTGGAACAGTTCCTTTCGGCTCTGACAGGAAAACATGAAGTAGCGGTAATTAGCGCAGGAAGAGACCCGCTTGGAAGAGTTATTCACAGATTGTTCGCCAAACAAGAGGTTTGTGTCGCGGCAGATTAGCTAGTCTAAAGCAACATGTCTATAATTTAAACTTTTAAGTTTAAAACACTTAAAAGTGTTTTAATCTACTTATTGATAATGTTTGTAAATGAAAGTAAGTGTCTTTTTGTGTTTCATGGAACACGAGATTGCTGTTCATGTGGACGAATAGATCTCTTCAAATAAGCTCATATGATAAAGCCAAAATAGTATTTCTGCTCGATGTGATCACCGTTTTAGGGAACCAACATGAGCTACAAGAATTAAGTTTTTCAACCACAACCTAATCAGAATGATTTCCCGCTTAAAACGCGGGTCACAAACTTTTAGTTGGCGCACCTTTACATCTACCACCCCGCGTGAAGCCCTCTTTCGCAACACTTCCTTCTAGCGTCATACTACAACCTCCTGAGTTCTCTTCAATGCCATAAAAGTTGCGCTATATCAGTAACCATATGCAGTCTGAGACTGCCTATTTTTCTATCTTATCAAAGTAATATATTATAGTCGTTTTTAATCTGTAGTGATCTTCTCAATCTCTTACCATCCCCGCTTTTTTCTCGTTTACCCTTTCTCTTTTCTTATTTTGCCATCTTCCCTAGTTAATATATTTTAGCTTCCATCATGTTTAGGATAACTTTTCCCGTCTAGAAAACGACAGCGAATAATGTTAGGTAGTCTAATTACGCTACGCTGTTTACTATTTTTACTTTATCTTTATCAACAGCGGCAACCAGTCCCACCAGCTCAGGACTTTCCACCCCCCACCGGTCGGGAGTACATTTTGAGAGCATCAATTCCCCGTCTCCGCCCCTTGTCGCGTTCTTGTCCTCGAAGGATATACTGTGTACTGACCAATGACGATTTCAGACTTGCGGGTGCATTTACTGATGACCTCATTTTTCATTAACAAAGAATGATCTTAATTAGAAATCAATAAGAAATTCTGCTTCCTCGTAATAATATTTTACAAGAATAACAGCAGATTTTGTAAACGTCAAATGGCAAACTCTCAATGCTTGAGTCAACTGATTAAAATATAAATTCGTTCACGGATCTGTCATACATTCGTTGGATGTTAAATAATAATAATAATAATAATAATAGTAGTAGTTTATTCACAATTTATCACACAGAGAAAGCAAACAAAAGCTAACAAACAATACATAGAAAAAAAAATACATGAAAAATTGTGAAAGGAGGTAGAGGAGGTTATCCCTTTCTTGTCCACCTCCTTAACATATGTAGCAATATTAAAAAATCCTAATTACTTATCTATAAATTCAAAAACTACATATATACAACTGGGTATACTTATATAATAAAAGTTTAAAATGGTAATTAGTATAAATCGTGTTTTAAGAAAATTCATTAACTAGCTTATTTCTAAAAGTTCTTAAGTCTTTTGCTTCAGCGGTCTCTTTTCTTAAATTGTTCCATAAATTAGCAATACGAAGAAAGAAAGAGTTTATAACAATTTAACTTAGCAGATTTCGTCTTAAGCTTGAAGCGATGGTTGGATCTCAGCGGCCTGTATTTGTCCGCAAAGCTAAGGAATTCGTATGGATTCAGACAATTCAGTCCATTTCATTTGTCGTGTAGCATTCAGTGAGTGATGATAAAGTTCTCCCTTTTTCTGATGATGGCCATTTAAGTCGTTTCAATCGATCTTCATACGACATATCATTTGCAGTTATACCAAGCGCAAATCTGGAAGTTCGTCTTTAGACTTTTTCTAGAGACCATACTGGGGAACTGTATTCAAGGATTGGCCTTACAAGACTTTTGTACAATTTAGAGAACAAGTCCGGGTTTTTTGGTCCAACAATCCGTCTAACAAAGACAAGAACACTGTTAGCTTTGTTTGCACATTTGGTGGCTTGTAGGGTCCATGACAGATATGACGTGATATAAATACCAAGATCTTTTGTTTCGGACGCTGAATTTAATCTGTTACCATATAAGTGATATTCGGGACATGATGTGTCATTCTTCTTTGAGATTCGCATTACTTCATACTTGGTTGTATTAAAGCTTAACTGCCAATCAATGCTTCATTGTTCGAGTGCATTCAGATCGTTCAGTAATATTTGGGTGTCTTCGTGAACATTTCTAAGAACGTTGTAAACTTTATTTTATTTAATTAATTTATTTATTTTATTTAATCTTTATTTAAACACGATCAATCCATCAGCCTATAAAAATACATATCACATACGCTAAGATATTTAAAATTAAAACTACATACTATAACACTATAGCTGTTTTCCGTGAATGCCGTGCGTTAGACTTAAAGAGTGTCATTCATCTTACCTTTAAATAACCCCAGAGACTCTGTGTTCCTTATATCGCGTGGTAAACTGTTCCATAATGTGGCGCCATTGTAGCTAAAGCTTTTTCTGTAATAATTAGTGCGCGGTAGTGGAACATTAAGCTTATTTTCAGAGTCCCTGAGGTCATAAGCGGGGTTACGCCACGTAAACTTTGAATATAGATACCTTGGAGCTAGCCCGTGCAGACATCTAAACATCATGGTGGCTTTATGGATTTCCTGCTGGCGTGCAAGATTTTTCCATCCTAAAAACTCGAGTAGCTCAGTTGCATCAGCATCATAGTTAGAGAATGTCAACACACGGGCTGCTCTATTCTGCAATTTCTGCAGGTTGTCTCGTAGCGTTTTCCCACAGCTACCCCAAACAATGTCACAGTAATCAAAGTGAGGTTTTACTAAAGCTTGGTAGATGAGATGTAAGGTTGATGCTGGGATCAGGTGCCTAATTCGCTTTAGGGCCCCGATACCAGAGGCGATCTTTTTCGTTAGTTTTTCGATGTGACTAGGCCAATCGAGTTTATCGTCTATTATTACACCAAGCGATTTTGTAGCTGTAACCTGGCTCACTTGAGTATTGTTTATTCTAACTGTTGGTGAAGCTGTGAGAGTATTCAG